>NC_049237.1:11426865-11727656 GCF_011100685.1 Canis lupus familiaris
GTTCCTCCAAATATCATATCACTTTTGAAAACAAAGGGATTTATTTGCCGAAGGAATCACCACTAGCATTCTTGGGGAGGAGTCAGGAGAAATAAAGGGAGGGGGGATGTTCAGAGGGGAGTGGCGGATGAAACATGCAAAGCAGGACACACTGGAGGAAATTCTTGACTTTCTACAATTTTATTAATAGAATGTGGAGTCTGAATTTGGGGAAGTAAAGGGCAATCATGTGAGACTTTCACCTCCTGCTTTTTCTCCTGTGTTCATCAGTCACACTTAGGAAAGGAGCTGAGGTTCTATTTTCCTTAACCCTGTCTGAAACATGTGGCAGGTGAGGAGGGATAGCAGTCATCAGAATATTGCCACATGAACTTGTAACAAACAGAAAGCACTAATAAAGAAAAATGCTACAACTTCTGCATCTACCTGGACAAGAAATGACTTACATTAGCTTTGCCTTGTGCTTTACTTCACAAAAAAACATACAGTATTTGTGCCAAATTATCCCATTTTTGGAACAGGAGTGAAAGAGAGGTGAAAATACCTTTTACTTGGCAATCCTGACCTCCAAGAATCAAGAGAAGTTTCTTTGGGAGTTATACTTCCAGCTCTGTGACAAAGGTTTTATAGATAGACAGCCAAATTCCCTTAGTGACTAATCCTTGATTTTTCACCTCAAAAATAGATAGTCCCTTTCAAGAGAAAGATGTGTGAGTGGGTCATCTCTCCCTCTTTGAGGCTGCATATTTGATATAAAGATGATAAAAATGCTGATTGTATGTATTTGTGCTGAGATGGAAAGATAAAACAGGAGTCCTCACTCAGTGGCTGCTGAGGCTGGATTTCACATCAAGAAAAACAGAAGATCCACACATGCTTTCTGTCTCTAAGAACACATGGCAAACATACCCAAACAATTTAAAAATGGCCATTGTGTTGTAAGAAATATGGTTAGTAAAGAAAAGATTCAATAACCAAGCTTTAGGTTATGTGAAAATAATAAAGTAGGATGAATCATTCTTTTTTTAAAATAATTCTTTATGGAAACTTTAGAAGCAGTTCTGGGGCATCTGTCAGAGGAAGGACAGACAGATGAGGACATAAAATCAACCCAGTGAGCCTGTCTCCTGGATGCAGAGAAAGTATCTCCTAATGTCTCATTCATAGTGCTTGAGGGCATACAAATAAATGTGTTCTTTCTCTGTGATTCCACAGCAACATGGGACAGATGGCCATGAAGCCATCCTAGGCATTAACAGGGATCTCTCTCAAAGTCTGGCATAGTTCCCCAGAAGATAACTCTCTACCTGTACATAGTATGGTAGGTGGTCACCTATATTCTGAAATTTGGAAGATACTCAAAACCCTCACTGTATTTTCCCCCATCACCATCGTATTTGGAAACTTTAAAATACCGGGAGTCAATTCCCTCTGTATAGGGTTTCTAGAAGTTCCTGATATTAACCTTATTTATGCTAGTACAGTATTGATTCTAGCACCTTGTTAGCTAGCTAGCTGGTAGCAGGGTTCTTTTATTTTATTTTTATCTTACTCTTCTAATTCACTGTCACATAGCTAAAAGCAGTCAGCTCGGACAGCCTCTGATGAGGAGTTGAGGAAGAGAAGACGGGGTAGGAAAAATTCTGTTCATTGGGTTCTGACAAGGATGGTAGAAAATCCAAAGCATTAAAAAGTACTTAATTAGGGGAAGTAAAAAAAAAAAAAATAGGGTCAAAATTTGAAGTATTTTCCCCTGGGTATGTTTTCAGATGAGATTTAGGGTTCTATAACTTGTCTGAATGTTTTCTACACAATTCTAACATCAAACTCATCCGTTCTTGGAGACCTCAATCCTGAGACCGTTGAGTCCAGCGTGGACTGGTTTTCCTCAAGGCCAACTGCACAGCTGTGAAATTGGCAGCTCCCCTCATCATCATGAACGGTTTTCTCTCCTGTCTTCTATGTTACAGCCCCTACTTCCTGAGTCACCCACATTTCCCTCTTCCATATTTCCTCCCACTGCTTCCTGGGAAAGGACACGCAGGAAGTAAATTGTTTAAGACTTTGTACATTACTAATAGCGTGACTGAGTATAGAACTTTAGGTAGAATCAATTTTTTCCTTTAAATCTGAAAGCAATGTTCATTATAGTCAGATTTCTAGTTCTGTGAAGAAATTTCATTTTATTTTATTTCTATGTAATAGGATAATGAAACTTTGATAATCTCTAATTCTCTTTTTAAAATTTTGCAATAATGGTGTGTCAGTATGAGTCTGTTCTACTGCCTTGACGTAGGGCACTTGGTAGATGTTTTTTTTATCAGCAAATTGTTACTTTCGGTATTCATCATTTTCTCTTGAATTATCACTGATAATTTCCTACTGTCTGTGTTTTCGGGTCTTATCAACAGAAACTTCCTATATTTGGATATTTCGACTTGGCGGCTAATTCCTTAAACTTATTGTCTCACCTTTCCTACCATCTGTCTTTTAATTTTTGTTATTGTCCTACTTTCTAATAGACTTCTACAACTTGATTTTCCAAAATTTCTACCAGCATTTCAGTTTCTGCTATTATATTTTTGATTTTCAAGATTCGGGGGAAAGAGCAGAGAGTTGTTTTATACTATTTTCTGAATATCCTGGTTTGTAATTTCAGTTCGTTTTTTATGAAAGTCATTTAATATTAATGTTAATCATAGAAAGAATTTATCTTTTCTTACCTCTCTCTCCCTCTGTGTGTATGTGTATTTTTGCTTAGTCTTCTCATTATTTTTTTTCCTATTTCCTTTTTCCTGCTTTTTTATTTCTCCGTGTTTTCATGTTATGTATTTGTTATAAATATCTAATAGTTCTTAACTGTTCCTATGGAAAAGCAAAATATCAGAGACTTATTTGGAAGCAGGGTTTTTCAGCGCTTGGCTTTACCTGTGGATTGATCTGGACCAGCCATTTAACTGGGTAATCCCCATCTGACAGATTGTTACTGTTTTCTTAACCTTATCAGTTTCCCCACCACCACCACCACCACCAACAACAACAACAACACCCAATTTCTCACTTGGGAGGAAGCACAGCTACCAGAGTTTTCTTGAATCTAAATAGAAGATAAGAGTATGGCATTTATCGTCTAAGAAGAAAACTCATTTAATTCCTCTGTTTTCTGCATGTTATTTCTGGCCTCACATATGTTTGGTGCCCACAAATCTGGTTCTCTCTCATTCTCAACTTTTATTTTCCAGTGGTTTGAAAATGCAGCCACTACCCAGAGGAAATGTTTATGCAAATATTCAACGAACTCTACTGTTTTTTTTTTTTTCCAACACTACTGTCTTAAGCCCCAAAGCACCCTCACTTTTAGATCCATCCAAGGTGAGTTTCAGGGTTCCTGAGGCTTTATGGAATTCTGTGGTACAAATCAGAAAGATTCAGATTCTGAGTTATGCTTTTTAAAATGCTCATTCTTTCTCTCTCTCACTCTGTCTCTGTCTCTCTCCCTCCCTTCCTTCCTCCCACCACCTACACATCCAACCATCCATCCATCCATCCATCCATCCATCCATCCCTCATGCCAGTTGTTTGTTGCTGTGCTATTTGATAAAGTGCAATTACTCGTTCTTCTTTTTCTTGCCTGAGTACTGGACAACTTCAAAAATAAGAGGGAAGAAAGTATATGGAAAACAAAGTAAACATTGTGAAAACGTTAATGCTGATATTAAGCAGTGTTTCTTTTATCTATAGGAAAGTGGCCCTCCTGTTATTAAATTCGTAGGATGAAAATGTCCAGTGCTGGTTGGTAGGAGGCTCCCATCCCTCAGATGAAGCCTTCCTAAAGATCCACAGAGTACATATTACCTAAAGTCTGCTGGCTCCTTACAAAAAAAGGAATGTTCTGACCACAAATGCCCACTTTCTCTTTCCAATCTCACCAAACAGGATATTCCACCTCCCGTTGGGTAGAGTGAATAAGTGGATAGGAAGAAGCCAAAACATTTATGCCCAGGATCTCCCTTCACATGCAGGTAAACATCAGGAGTAAGTCGGAAGCATCACCACTTCCAGTATTTCCTAAGTTTTGTGCCATTAACTCACTGGTTTGACCATTAAAGCTATGGCTAGTTGGGAATGTGCTGTCTCCCTCTTGGGGAGAGATTAGCTGTCTGTCAGAATAATCCTTCCTGATGCTTCTCTGCATTTAACAACTGCTCATTTGGCTTTCTTCTTGGATATGGGTCAGAAGAATGCATTAATTAAATCATCTCCAAGGCCACCCTGTACTCAAGGCTGAAAAGTCACTCCTTATTCTATTTCCCTTCTCAAATTATGTCCAGCTACTTTTTCAAAAGTCCTCAATAAGACCAAATGACATCATACATATATTTCAATAGTAAACTACATAAAGACACCGTAATAATAAAATTCCAACAGCACAGAGCTGCTTCAGACATGAATATAAATCTCCTGACATCATCAAATTCCCTGGGAGAAAAAAGATCCAACTAGTAAATCCCCTTGCAAGTCAAAGTCCAAAGATCAAAAGATTTATAGATACAAAATTAAATTATATTGTCCTTATATGTTACTAATATGAAGAAATTTAAGTCCATCACAATTTTCTCATTTCTGCTCGATTTCAAAGCTTGGTTACATTTGTTTAAGTGGTCAAAACTAGTGGATAAAAGCACAGAGTCCAGATCTGATTGCCTGGATTCAAATCCTGTGGGTTTTGATCACTGGGCAACTATGGATAAGTTATTGAATCTTGCTGTCACTTAGATATCCAGTCTGTAAGATGAAAATGATAATCATATCCACCTCATGAAGTTGATATTAGTTTTACAGAAAGTAACATATGTAAAGTCCTTTAAAGAATGCCTAGGATATAATAAATTGTTAACATGGTTTTATTGAGACTGTCTTCCTGAACTGGACAGCCTTCCACAGGAATGGCTAGAACTCCTTTGAGTCCTTGAAAGTTAAATTGATCAATGCCACGTCTCCGAGGTTGCTCATTTTTAGAACCTAAATCATTAACAGGACATCTAAGCATATGATGACACCAACTCTACACCCACCAAATAATACAAAATCCTTAGGTCCTAAAGAAGTTATCCCAAGCAAAATTACATTCCCAGAAGCCAGTATTTGGAGTTGCTGAAGATCACAGTGCATTCTCAATGGGAACTGATTGAGAGAGCATAAATAGAGAAAATCTTTCTTTAGCCTTGCCATCATTCAAGTAATTCAGAATCCATGACCTAAGAATTTAAAATGCCCATCAAGATGTTCATTTGGGCACGTGCATTTTCAGTAAATGGCAGGAGGTGGAAGACATCCACACATGCATGCTATCTCTTCTCCTACAGAGTAGCACCTGTGTAACAGAAGCGCTACTTGGAAGAGATCGTGAACTTGATGGCTTTATTTTGTAGTATTTTCACAACTTCTTAATTTCTTTTCCTACTACATCCGTGACCCTAGGACAAAGATGAGTGAGAGAAGAGAGACACAGAAAGAGAGACAGAAAGACACTGGCTAACTATAGCCAACTACTCCTTCCAAATGAACTAAATAATTCTACTTTTCCAAAGGCAAAGTTATGAGCAGTGGAGACAACTTACCTGATTCAGCACAATGCACGAGCAAGGACATCCTGAGAATGGGAATGAACTCCAATAACATTTCTGTCCTTCCGTCTTTTCACAGAATTTAACATTTGGTTTTGTGGATTATTTTTTACTTTAGCTTTCACTTTCTCGAATTTATGTTCCTATATTTACTTTCTTTCTCCTACTCTCATTGTGTTAATTATTTTTCTTTTTCTAACTTACCAAATTGGACATTTAACTCCCTAATATTACCATTTCTTTTATTCCAGAATCTATTTATTTACCTATTTATTTATTTTTATAATCTCTTTTAAACGTTGCTTTAGCTGCATCCTGCAAATCTGGATAATGTACCATTTTGATCTCAACTTAGCCAAAAATGATCAAGTTTTTTAGAGGGAAGTCAAATTACTAAAAGCAGTATCTCAGATGTTAGGCATACTTATGGTAGATTAATTTCCCATTTTAATTCCTTAATGAATTCTTATTATATAGCCATCCTCTTTATAATTCATTGACGTTTGCTATTGCACATTGTAAGTTTTTATTTTTTTGATGTCCAATTTACATACAGTAAAAGTCACCCTTTATATAGTGTAAGTTCTGTGTATTTTGATGAGAGCCTAGTTAGGTAACCACCACTACGATAAAAATGTGTAAAAGTTTTATCAACTTTTATTCTTCCTTGTAGTCAACCTGCACTCTCACCCTTAGTCTTTAGTAACACTGATATATTATCTGCTCTTGTAGTTTACTTTTTTTTTAGAGCATCATATAAATGGAAACACCCATCATATTGCTTTTTAGGTTTAGAATCTGCACTTAGCATAATGCATTTGAGATTCATTGTTGCAGGTATCAATAGCTTGTGTCCTTTTGTTGCTGAGTAATATTCCATTATAGGTAGTATCACAATTATGCATTTACCTATTGATGGACACTTGCATTATTTCTCGATTGTGGAATGAACAAAGCCATTAAAAATGTTTGCATACGCATTTCTATTCTGATATACATTTTTATTTCTCTTGAGTATTTTCCTTAGAGTAGTATTGCTGTAAGTTAAGTATGTGTTTTACTCTGGATAAACTGATAAACATTTCCAAAATGGCTGTATCATTTTGCCTCCCAACCAGTAATATCTCTTTGATTTATTCTAAGTGATTTATTCATGTAGTTTACTAATTTTCTTTTTATTTACGTCTTATTTTACATTGTTATCAAATTCATTGAGGTTATTAATTTTGATAATTATATTTTTCATTAATAGAAGGTTTATTTACTTATTTTCATGTCTTACTGGCAGTTTTCTATTATCTTGCTCCTTTCTTTTATTCTGATTCTTTATTTCTTTAAATATTTTTAATGTAGTTATGTATTCTTTCTGATATTTCATCATGTGATATTCTCTGTGAGATCTAATTGTGTGTGTTTTTTTCCCCTTTTCATGAAACTTACCCTGATATTTGGTCAATGTGAACAATTTCCTAGTATGTGTGGTGATTTTGGATTTCTAAGTCAGGTTCTTTGGGATTCAATATGTGAGAATCCAGTGAGTCCTGGGTTGAGGGAATGGCTTTCAGAAATTATTTGTATTAGGGTTTACTAGTGCTCCAAAATGCTACCAATTCAGGCTTACTTTAAGTTAATTTTATTGACCTGAGTTTCTTTCCTTTGAAGGAAAGTAGGCTATGGTTTCAATTTCGTAAGGGACCTGAGGCAAAAGAAATGTTCCCTTCTTATTTCTCATTTATATCAGGCATATAGATTTTTTTTTCTATCAATCTTTTTACTCATTAGGTAACTCTTCAAATTCCTAACTTTATTCAGGTTTCTTAGTCTGTCACCTCACATGGTCAAGGTGAATCCATGTCTTTTTTACCCTCATGGCTGCTAAAACCCAAACCTCTGCTTAATAAGACAAACTGTTTCACTTAAAATTCTGCTTAAAAGTATTTTACTTTTGCCCTTTGTTTATCCCCACATATTAGATATATTATTTTACATAGTCAATATTTTTAAAATTTAAAGGAATTTTTATCATTTTCTTTCCTCATCATTTCTTCTTATAGCATAGATTTTTCCTCCAGGTTTGCTATATTTCGTACACAGTTGCTTTATATCCTGTATCTGATAGTTCCAATATGAAATTCTATGAACGTTGCTTAGCTGAATTATGTGACTCGTTCCCTTGTGTGTTAATTGGTCTCTTGGATTTCATATTTGGTGGTTTTTTTATCTTCATGGGAATCCTATAAGGCTCTGACTTTGCTTTTGCAAGGTGCTAGGGGAAAGGACTGTTTAATGATCTGGGGCTAATTTAGCTCCTATCTTCCAAGTCTGTGCTTAATGTAGGAGTTTAAGTTCAGCTACCACACACTGTACCTGACCTAATACTTAGTATCCAGATCTTAGAATTGATATAGGCATAACACAAAGCTGTAGGCAACCAGTACCATAATCAGGGGATATAAATACAAACACTCCCATGCACTTGCAAGGCATAAGAATAATGTCCAATGTCTTGGAAGAGTGATTCCATCTGCCAGGGTCTGTGGTTCACTCCCTAGTAGTAGCTTAGCACTTTACAGAACCTGTCCAATCATCTTTTGGGTAGGAAATACAGATTGAATTAAATACATTTACATAGGAAGAGAACTAAGAGATCATCCAATGCAGTTACAGAAAAAAAGAAATGACCCACCCAAGTTCATGCATACAGCTGGTAGTAGAACATGCACAGAGAACCAATTTGGTGTTAGCTAAAATGTATGAAGTGTTCAACAGACATAAAGATCGACATGAGCTCATCTCTCAGGAGCTGGACATCTGCAGCCAAATAGATCAATTCTTATTTCGTTTTCTGCCTTCTTCCCTTCTCCTTATCCATTATCTAACCCCAGGCTCCTCATTAATATGGATATTTAGGCTTTAATTATACTTGTTATGGTATTAAACTAGATAAAGTTGTTGCAAATGTTCCATGCTGGTTTTGCATTTTAAAGATTATAAATCTAAATCATGTTACACTGCAATAACAAATGTTTATTTATATGGACTTCAATACCACATTAATCTGGAATACACTAATTTGTAACTTATCATTTGGGACGAGCAGGGCTGGAGTTCACTTGAATTCTATTTGTGAAAAACGCATTTCAGAGCAAATGGATAGCATATACAAATTTCAGGAAGTGTGGTTAACTGCTTTAAGAGAAGAAATTATTTTCAATTAACGTAGAGCATCTGTTTTCAGTAGTTGGCATGTTAATTACAAATCTTGTCTTTTCAATAAAGGGAGTCCTGGATATTCACTAGGCAAACCTTTGTTAAGCTGATTCAGACCTCAAGGCAGCAGAACTGTATTGAAAATGTTATCAAAAATTAAGACACTACAGGGGCACCTGGGTGGCTCAGTTGGTTAAGCATCTGCCTTCGGCTCAGGTCATGATCCCACGGAGCGCCACATCAGGCTCCCTTCACAGTGGAGAGTCTACTTCTCCCTCTCCCTCTGCCACTCCCCCTGCTTGTGCTCTCTCACTCACTCTCTCAAATAAATAGATAAAATCTTTTTTAAAAAATGAAGATACTACAAAATCACAAGCCACTCCACTATTTCATTTAGCTGGAGAGAATTAAGAAGTTGGGCTAAGATTCTGAAAAAATTATGTTTTGACTTCATTCACAACCCTACAAACTAAAAGAACAAAAATAGCAATAAAAATAGTTTGTGCATTTAAAGAAGCAAGTTCGGAAGAAGAATAGATTGGATTAAGTCAAGTCTAACTCTGAACTATAGAAGAATGGACTTTGAGAGTTACCCAATTGCTAACTTCCCTTCTCTCTCTCTTTTCTGTAGAACCAACTATGTTTAAAACTCCTTTCAGATGCCAACGTCTCTAGGAAAACTTTCCTGATTCAAAGTCTCAATGAGATACCATTATTCTGTTCTTTCAAAATATCTGCATATCTGCATCATCTCTACAGACCACTTGTCATCCAGCAATGCAATAGTTGGTGTACATATCCAGACATCACATACCAAATCTTCTTAAGGTCATTCAACCTTAATTTTCTTGAAGGTAGCAACCATGCCTTTTCTGATCCCCACATACAATCTAGTATGCAGTAGGCACTTTATAAATGTGTGAGACATATAAGTAGCTGGAATTTAAAACTCTGTTCCTTAGAAATAAACTGTAATTCTAGAAATATTTTGCATATTGGATAAATTTTACCAGCACAGTTTTTATTATTCATACACTTTATTTTACAGGATGCTTTTCAGAGGAACAACAACAACAAAATGAACTTTTTCCCAATAGTTACTTTTTTAAAATATTTAGGTTTTTGTGTTTTAATGTAATTGATGCTTTCCTTCACCTTAGTTGAAAACTTCACAAACTTTATACGACCAAGCAGTTCTAATCCATTGAGTTAGGGAAAGGAGATTATATAAGAATAAGAAGTAAGGGGGAGAAAGTCAATTAAGAAAAGAAGAAAGGAAAGCAGAGATATAAAGCACACTTCAAGAAAATTGAGTTAGTCAATATCAACATACTTTTATTCAGTTCCTGCTATGAACTATATATTGTATTTGATACCAAACTGTATTGCATATGGAATTCAAGGAATTAGAGTCCTAACTGGAGAATAAAAGATGACAAGGATTTCATTTCTACTAACATTTTTAGAAAGGCCTAAGAAGGGAAGAAAGCTACAGGAAATGCAGTTCTGTACCCATTGTACTCCTAACCTAACAGATGCCTACCGATAGGGTATAGCTACTATTCTTGCTCTGCCATTTAATAGGTATACAGCATAAGAAGAGTCACTAAACTTATGCTAAACTTCAGCAGTAATATCACCATGCAGAACAGTTTTAAGGATTGAATATTGAGAAGAAAAGCCCATAAAAATGCCTGGCACATGGTGGGTACTCAATTTAAGTTTTTAGATAGTGTAGTGTTATTCTTTTTCTTTTATTCTGGGTAATAATAGACTTCTTCATATTATTAGAAACATTCAAACAATTTAAGAATTAGAATACTCTTTTATGTTATCACATAATTAAAGGTAGTTTTGGTGTGCCTGACATGTACCACCTATTCTGTGAAACTGCAGAACTAAGTGGAGAGAGCTGCCTTTTGGGCAGAAAATCTGGAATGGAACAACAGCTGCTCAAAGTCCAGCTTAACCATAGGTGTCTGTGATGCTCTGTTTCATGGTGGGGGTAATAAGTGGTTTTATTTCCTCTCTGTTCTATGTCATAATACCATAATTGATACATCTGTAACTCATATGATCCCTACTGTCCTGAAATAAAAATTCACAAGGTTCTTTGTCCCTAAAGATGTTACTACTCTACTTATTGCTTACATGATGAAGGAGAGAGATAAGAAAACAAGGGGAGGGAAGTACCTTGCTCCAAACTCCACCAGAAGTAAACTATGCAAACTTGTTCTTCAAGAGGGATTATTCTCCAACTTGATATGAAACAATGCCAAATATGTATGGTTAAGGGACAGAAGGGATTCAAGATTCAGGTGGTTACCCAATGCTAAGCTGAGATTTCTGAAGTCCACTTACATAGTCATAAACATGTATAAATCTACAGAGATACCCTAACAAACACATGTACCAGTGAACTTGTAACAACTACATGCATTCAAAGATGTGAACAGAATAGGTAAGGATGTGTTGGGGCAACTGGGTGGCTCAGTCTGTTAAGTGTCCAACTTTTGATTTTGGATCGGGTTATGATCTCAGGGTCATGAGATGGAGCCCTGTGTCAGGCTTCATGCTGGGTGTGGAGCCTGCTTAAGATTCTCTCTCTCCCTCTACCCCTCCCCCTGATCTGCTTACCTGTGCACGCTCTCTCTCTCTCTCTCAATAAATAAATAAATAAATAAATAAATAAATAAATAAATAAAAGAATAGGTAAAGATGTGAGTCGATGAACAGGAGGCTTAGTAGGGAAGCAAGAGGCTGGGAAGGTGATACATGGATGAGGATCAAAGTAGATGACAGGCAGAGAAAGGAAAGGTGAGTGGTTCCACAGAGACAAATGGATGCTAGTGTGCAAAATGTTTCCACTTAGAACATGAACACAACCAGTTGTAAGAGCCATAGCCTTTTTTGTAAGCAAAGATTCTAAATTTATCTGTACTATTTGGAGCTATCATATGCAGTCATGTTTGGCCTTCCCCAGGTGCTGGCTGTCTGACACCAACTGAGACATTTGATATGAAAACACTACATCTGATGACTATTTTCCTAAGAAAATGAAGAAAACTTTCTTTTCCATAGAAGATAATTCTTCTTTGTCTAATAGCAAATGTATCAAGTCTTTAAAGGGAGTATCTTGAAGACAATAACCACATTCATCTTCCAAGTACTTCCCTTGCCTCTTGTTACCCGTTAAGCTGGAGGGCCACTTGACATTCCACTCAAATGTTTCTGTATATCATGTTACTGGGCTATAAATGCCCCCATTTGAAGCAAATCAAGACTTAGTTATCATCTGCCAATTAAAAGTTCACTGGAACTCCATCTACATTATACTATCTCACCACTGGAGAGAATTTTTGGCCAGTGAATATTTCGTGATTTTAAGCCACAATAGAACAGAACATCATTCTAAAAGCTGCTATGCTGCTGGGGCAGTGTGGACTCTCTCTAATCAGAAAACTTTCAGAGGTCTCCTTAAGAGAAATACAGTGGCCTTCTAGCTCAGGGAGCTCTGCTGAGTGGTCTGGCCTCATGAGAAGAGACTCCTTCTGGGTGGGGAAGTTTTCAAGCAGGCTGTGCTGTTCAACAGAGGTGGAATCGCTGGTGTTGCATGATGAATCGTTCTCATCTCTGAGGGTGGCCTTACTCATCCCCAGTGCTCTGCTTCTAGGAGTTGGCAAAGGGGAGGCTGGGGAGATCGTATTTCCCAACTGCTTCCTATTCTCCTGAAGCCTGAGGTGACAGTACCAGTGAAGCCTTCTTTAATACACTTGATCCTGCCCAACACTGACATCAACAGAATGCCCATGGTTAGAACCGTTTAGTTAGTGTGAGCTATCTGCTAGGCAAGGTCCTAGTCACTTCACCTACAGCATATCACTGAACTCTAACAATCATTCGAACAAACTGGCATTCTGATATTCATTCTACATATTGAGGCTCAGAAAGGCTCAATATAGACAAAGTCCATGTTGACAGGAAGTGGCAGGACTAGGGATTCAGATCCAGTCAATGTGACCACAAAATCATGGGAGCTAATCATGCCAGGCCTTGACATATAAATACATGTGAAATGCAACCTGAGTGCAGCCACAGCCAAGTGCAGCACACCCCAGACTGGGAAGTATCTCAAGGGCAAGTCTGGGAGGAGGAGGAGGAGTTTGAGAGTAAACACAGGGCCTCCATTTCTCTGACAGATGGCTGCCTTTGTGAATCTTCCTTCCAAGGGTGGGACTGTGCGGAGAGGAATATAGATTTTCACCAGCCAGGAAAAGTCATGGCATAATCTGAGGAGGTGTCTGCTTTCTGGCAAATTTCGCTTCTCACCAAGTATAGTCCTAGAGGCTGGCGACGAAATCAAGAAGAATGTTCTCTCATCTCTTTCCTCAGGAGGATTGGGGGCTGACTTCCTGGCTTGGAGGCAAGGCAGTTTTTCTCTACAGACCCACTTCTGCCGCTACAATCCCCAGTGTGTCTGTTGAACACATATTTCTTTCTTCTAAGTAGTATAACTTAAGAAGAGAGCAAGTGTACAATTTCGGAAGTCAGAGCAGCACGTTCAGAATTAACACTATTTTAAGGCTCCAATATTTTTAAAATAAGGTGTCAGAAAGTAACTGAGAAGCAACTGAGAAAGGGGGATTAGATGCTACTTTTAACTGTGTTTTCGGCAATGGTGATACTGAAAACCTTCAGCTCTGCTGGTTCACTCACTGGCATGTGGAATGCTTGTTTAAGCTGAACCCTGTCTCCAGAATTAGACGTAAAATACAGTCTGGGTTCCCACCTAGCCCAGGCACAGTGGCCAAAGGTTTGCTTCTACAAATGAGGACGATATTGGTGCCCAGAGACACAAGCTTTCCCTAGGCATGAGGATGGGCATGAGGCAGACCACCTATATCCTCACATGAACTTCCCTATAATCAACAATAACAATAACACAGTGTTTAAGGTAGTTAGGTAGGCTTAGGAGAAGTGTCCAGACAGTTTTTCAGTATAAAATTATCTGGCTCTTACAGGACCTCTGACTCCTCCAATGCACATGTGAAAACACGCAGAAATGCAGTTCAACAATGATAAAAATAAATAAAAATGCAAAAAAAAGAACAATTTTCTCTTCTTTACATTCTGTCTCTTAGATTGAAAAATAGATTGAAGATGCTAGACAGTATATTTGAAATAATGCATTTCAACCATCACAGGGAGAAGATGGAACTTCTTTCCTTCCTTCCAATTTAATGTAAAACCTTTGAGGGAAAGGACTGTGTGAGTTTCTCTTTCTATCTTTGGCTGTACCTAGCATGTTTCTCTCATATAATGGACATTAAAAATACTTATTCAATTTATTGAATTAAATTGCCCTGAGTCACACAGCTAGAACAAGGCAAGCTGATGCTGGAGACCAGATTTTTTGGCGGCTAGTGCTATGGTGTTCTCATTACACTATACGGTCATAACTAAAAGGGAAAAAAAGGATCTATATATTGAATATACTATACAGATTGTAAAATAATGAAAGATATCTTTTGATGATTATGGTTGTGTCATTTCTGCTCCCTGGACTTCAGCATATCCTGAACTGCACCTTCGTATTACAAATTATGCCCTACATGGTACCAAATGCTCTAATGATAAAATGTGTAGAAACCTTTAAGGCACCATGTCCACATAGGTTACATAGGTATTGTCACTACCGATACTCTCTCTGTTCATGGGATTTTAGGCATAACCATGGTTAAGTAGTATGAGCTCAAATTCTTCTGATGGCTGAGCCTTCTTGTATTGCCTCATAGCCAATACTTGAACATTTAGTCTCTGGAATTTTCAGAATATCACAGATGCTTAAAATAAGCGCCACAGACAAATTAAAGGACTGTGTAGAGAAACTGAAAATAATATGCCACAAAGATAAAAAGAAAGGAAACTGTTATAGAGAAGAAAAGGGAATCACATCAAATTAGCGAGAGAGGTAGGCACTGGCCACGGAGATAGGGCTTAGGAACCAATGAGGACAGTTGATGTGAAGGGGCCCATGGAAGAAGCTGTGCAGAGGGGTTAGGGCTTGAATAATACAATACATCAGGCTTGATCTTAGATACATTTTTTAAAAGATTTTTATTTATTTATTCATGACAGACAGAGAGAGAGAGGCAGAGACACAGGCAGAGGGAGAAGCAGGCTCCATGCAGGGAGCCCAGACATGGGACTCCATCCCAGGTCTCCAGACTTGATCTTAGAAATCATTCCACTAACCTTCAAATTATATCTGAGGACACCAAGATCAGAGGCAAAGAGACAAATCAGAATGGTGGTGGTTGAACTATAACTGGAATGATGTTTGCTTTTGCACAGATTCGTTGTGCAGTTACCTGCAAGGCTGTAGCAACTCAAGGGCAAGGACATGCCGTGAGTTCATACAGGTTTGGGGGCTCACAAGAGAAGGACAGATAGCAGAAGTGGCAAAGTTCTCACAGGTTCTCACAGTTAAGTGAGAGAGAAAGCTAAGCACAGCAGAAGATGTTCTTGTTGTTCCTTAACCAGTCTCTAGTTTTTCAGACTTCCCTGAAACTAAAAGCTGTTTTGAGATACACAAAACATAGTGTAAGTTCAGTGAGGGTGGCACCAGGGCCTCACTCTGTGGGCAACCATCCCGTTTTCCAGACGATAACATGACAGACAGATATAACATGACAAAGTATTTTATGTTTGTGAAATAATTGGATTACTGTCTGGCATATTGGTGACTGAGTCCCATCTTTAAGAGGTTCTCAGATTTTCCAATGAGTAAAGAAATAACACTGAAGCCTGATATCTCTATCTTGTAACTGTAAGGTTACTCGACACCTATGTGTGCATTTGCGCATTTGCATGGGGTTCAAGGGGCTTTGTGCCCTCACACATGTGACCAAGTGCTGATGAGAGTCACAGAGAAGTTACCAACAGTTTTTAATTCATTATTTGATGTTGAAAGTCTTACTAATGGCTATAACACAAAGCAAGACAGTATGGCTGGTGTCAGCTTTAGAGCCACTGAAGACACACAGTCAGATAAAGCTGGATTTGATATCACTTCATGTCTCAGCTTCCTATATATAGAATGGGGATGACAATAATAACAACAGTAACATGATCTACATCACAGTATTAGTGGGGAAAGTAAACAGCATGATACATACAAAGCACTAGCCCAATATGGGCTCATAATAAACAATATAATTATTGTTGTTGTTGTTATTTTAATTTGAACCCATTTGTGTTTTGTGCACAATCTAAGGAGTAAAACAAGGAGACAAGGATAATTAACATGTATTAAAGGCTGACTGTGAGCCATATGAATTATTATGCATCATCTCATTTAATCATCTCAACAGTGCATCAGGTAGGCAATATCATTCCTGTTTAAGAGATGCAAAATGTGAGGTTCAGAATGCTATATTTAACTTGTCATAAAGCCACACAGCTTCTAAGTGTCAGATAGAGGATTGGAAACCAAATCTGTATCCATTTTGAATAAATCACATGAATTATTCCTCTCATTTGGAAATGAGTTTGTTAGAGTGAAAAGAGAAGAAGGTTCACATGTGTCTATATTGATTTAACAAGTCTTCATTAAGCATCTTCTTTAGTTGCTAGAAACACTACAAAAAAATTCCATGAGCAATAGCTTGACCTCTGGCCTCTATGTCCTTACAGTCTGGGAAGAGAATATCATCCCTTAACTGCCAGAGAGACCCTCTCCTTCCTGAAGAGGAGGGAAGTACGTACACAAACCCAAGCAAGTGGAAACTGTCACCTTCACAGCCAAATCAGCCTGTCAGGCAGCCAGAGTCGGGCACTGATTGCACAGCTGACATCTGTATCTCATATTAATCACAGTGTCCCAACTTGGCCAGAGACAGAAAGACAGAGACAAGAAGCAGCAAATAGCCCAGCTCCTCTGTGGGTCTTCCATCTATCCATCAGAAATGCGTCAGCATGGGTATTACTAAACTGATATATTCAGGGGAGGAAAAAACCCAACAGCAGAAGAGCCAAGGACAATACCCTGATAGGTTAGATGTGTTCAACATTCTTGTTCAAAGTAGTGCTTTTATAATTTCATGCATGTTTGTCCTTAAATGTCTTGCATGTGCTGTGTTTGTGATATATTGTCTCCTCTTCCTCCAAACCATATGGGCAATTCCATTGTGCTGTTGGAGCTCCTCAAGTATGAATACCAAGTCTTAACATGTTAACAAAAGACAATCAAGCATAAAACTGACTTTGCCTTGAACAAAGATTTACCATTAGTCAGAGTTCTCCCCCACTTCATTTTTCGCACTCTTGATTTCTAGGTAGAATTTCCAACCTAAGCATTTCTTTATATTCTACCCTAAAAAAGCCCTGAAGGTCCCCCTCACCCATCTTCCCTTAAATCAGGAGGCTCTATAAAGTGCTAAGCACCCACCCTGGGTTTTATCTTGCAGGCTGTAACTTTCAGATAAGTGCTCTCCAGGCATACATGAGGAAATCTACTGAAAAAAACTTTTTTTTTTAACACTACTTTAAAAAAAAATTTTTTTTTAAATTTATTTATGATAGTCACAGAGAGAGAGAGAGGCGCAGAGACACAGGCAGAGGGAGAAGCAGGCTCCATGCACCGGGAGCCCGATGTGGGATTCGATCCCGGGTCTCCAGGATCGCGCCCTGGGCCAAAGGCAGGCGCCAAACCGCTACGCCACCCAGGGATCCCTGAAAAAAAACTTTTAATAGAATATGAAAAAAAACTTTTAATAGAAATAATAAGAAACTAATTAATTTTTATAAATATATATGTTTTTACATATACATCCATATCAATGTATGCACCTGTGTATATATACAGATGTAGATGTAGATATAGATATAAATTGATGCTATCAGTCAGAACAGGGACCATACAGTCACATGTCAGTACAGAAAGTATAGTATCTGTAAGGAAGTTGAGAAGCAACAATGAGCAGAGACGGAGACCAGTATTCTCATTTATTTGCTATCGGTGGATCATGACATCTGGTTTGTCTAAGTCTGATTTTGTGGATTTCTGCATTACATCATCTAATGTCCTTTAATTAGCCCTTGAAAAATGTGAGGAACTCCACATAAGTTCCGGTAAGGAAACTGTGGCTTGCCCATAATCCAAAAATGCTAGAATAAATAAACAGGAATATGACTGAACTGACACTTCTACTTCAGTACCTCTGTGCAACATCTCTGTCAGCAGCTAGAGAGACAGGAGTGAGATTGTCAGTACTGTGCTACCAGGTAGATGATGGAAAAATTAAGCATATAATCTACCTCTTTAAAGTAAGTGAGACATTTTATTTTTGATTATAGTTACCAGAGTAACAAATTTCTACTATGGAAAGAACATTTTTTTAAATTGGATATTCTAAAATATTACCATGGTAATATGATTTTGTTGTTGAATTTAAGCTAAATGAAGAAAGCTCTATTTAGAAACTTTAATAACTTAGAAGTAAACACAAAACAAACTTAAAAACATTACTTTCCAACCAATATAAAAATCTTTTATGCAAGATTAGATTAACTTGTTAAAAATATCTAAGTGCAATTTCTTCCTTCATATTCACAGGAAAAATTTGTTGACACTGGGATGGATCTAGAACAATAATTATTGTGTCATGTACAAATTTATTAATAAAGGCATTCATAAAGTGTGGTGAAAACATGAAGGAGTTGATCATTTCTGTTGCAGCAGTGTGTGGGGGGTGCAGGAATAAGACAAAAATTAAATATTCTTAAGTTGGCTCTTTGAAAACAAATCAGGAAGATAGGCTACTTCAGATACTGAAACACTAGGTGAACAGCCTTTGAAAGACACTGATGCATTCGTGGGGTAACTGTAAAGATGTGGCACTGCTGGAATAAAGTTTGCAAGACACAGGGAATGGTGAGGACTGATGCTGGAGAAAAACACACAGGATTAATCAGGACCATTCACTGTACTAAGAAGTATAGCCTCCAGGGGTGACAGAAAATTGCCTCACAAGCAAAGCATCACCATGAGATTTACAATATAGGAAGATCACCCTCACAGACAAACAGGAGCACCACAAAGGGCGGGGGTTAGTTGGTTTGGAAGCAGAGCACCTAGTAACAAGATACTTAAAATATTACAAAGTAAAAGATCTTGAAGTCCTGAAAAACACCAAAAGCAACGGAGACAGAAGGACAAAATGGAAAGGTCTGTAGATAATAAGTCATTTTTGATCAACCTCCACACTTGGCTGAGACAAGGGAGAAATCTCTAGGGTTAATGAAGGTATGTTGATAACAAGAGTCACTCAGTTTAGACACTTGCACTAGGGATTTAGGAGTCAAGACATTTGGTTCTAGTTCTATTCTGCAAAGATGGCCTCAGGGATCATGAGTCATTCAGTGTCTTCCTCTAAGAATTCTTTTCTTTTTTTTTTAATTTCTTACTTATTTATTTAATAATTATTTTCTAGTCAAGACATTTGGTTCTAGTTCTATTCTGCAAAGATGGCCTCAGGGATCATGAGTCATTCAGTGTCTTCCTCTAAGAATTCTTTTATTTATTTATTTATTTATTTATTTATTTATTTATTTATTTATTTTAGAATTATTTTCTAGTCAAGACATTTGGTTCTAGTTCTATTCTGCAAATATGGCCTCAGGGATCATGAGTCATTCAGTGTCTTCCTCTAAGAATTCTTTTCTTTTTAAAAAATTTCGTATTTATTTATTTATTTTAGAATTATTTTCTTCAATTTCCAAATAGGGATGTCAAAATCTATCCTGTTTCAATTCTTAATAATAGGATGATCATGAATGATAGGAAAACAATGGCACCAGGCAATATAAAGTATAGCTAAATTTTGTTTATATGGAAATATGAACAAAGACATGTAAACAAAAGAATTGTTGTAATTTTTAAAATAATTACACTCATGTAAAAGCACTCTGGAAGAAGATCAACTTGCTATAACATCTAACTCTTGGTGATGGTAGCATATGCCAGATTGTGAATGGCCGGTGGGTGAAGCTGCAAGGTGCAATCTGTGCAACATGGCAGGGCAAATTATTGTGACTAAGGATGGATAATTATTCTGTCAGAGACTAGACTGTGCTGGAAAAATATGATAACCTTTATGGAATAGAGATAATTTGCTATAGAGTATGCTATAGAGTATGACATACTCATTATGTACAGGCTAGTAGATAAATTTGAAAATTAGGCATCATAAGAGCAAGCAGAAGAAGGTATGAAATCGCTTCTGAAGAGCTACTGGATCATTCTCACTGTTAGGTTCTCCAGTGGTGCAAAAATCCACATGACTAATCAAAGCTCAACCTGAGTTTCCTGGTAAATTACTTTCTATCAAACTAAAACACGACAAACGTTCAGCATTTTAAGGAAGTAAGTACATGGAAAATTCAGATTTTGGGTGTGAGAGTTATTAGGAAAATATGTGTGTTATTTTTAAGTTACTATAAATTTGGAGTTTTATGTAATCTTTTCCTAGTCTCATGGAAATTCAGTTGTTTTTACCAATATGGAGTCATGACAGATATGTATTACATTCCTCCACTGCAGTTCAAGTGATTTATTTATAGCATATAATGGCTTTCCAAAGTATATGGTTGGAAAAATTCATTTATTTTTCACATCCTATAGGGTCAACTCTCTTCTATTTTTTAACCAGAGCGCTGTTTTAAAGGACAGATACCTTAACTCTGGAAAATTCTTCATCAAGTGTCTGGAGAATCTTCTCCAGTGTCTAAAGATTTAGGGGAAAAATGAACATTATGATGATTTTGATGGATTGTTTGTTGTAATTTATTACCACTCCATCAGAGAGCAAGAGACAATGTGTGAACAAGAAATATAGTTCTGACTTTCACAGTTTACTGGAGTAGGCTAACAACTGGAATGTAGTATAGTAGGTGATCCAACACCATATGCCTTAAGACTGGGAAGCAATAAAAGACTAACTATGGAAAGGCAGTGTCTGGGAAGGCTGAAAATTCAGTAGGGCCTTGAAAGATGAGGAGGGTTTATCAGTTGGAAAGACAAGAGGGGAATTCCAGGCAGACAGAACACTTTATGCAAAAATAAAGAGAGATCACATAGGTCCTAGCCTGAGTCAGCCCTATTGCAAGCTTTATTTGACTATGTAGGGCAGATAGTGAGGGAGCAAGGAAGGGGAGAGCCAGGTTATCACATGAGGACCTGGAAGACACTTTGACTTGGAAAGGTCTTATATGCCAGCCTGAAGAAGCTAAGTTTGCTTCTCCTGACAAAGAGGAATAATTGAAACTTTCAAGCTGAAAAGTAATATAATCGTAACCATCATTTTTATACCAATAAATAAAATAGAGGAAGAGATACTGGTGATATGAAGTCTCATGAGAAGGCTATTAATGTAATCGAGGAGAAAAGTTGATCTTTAGGGTACTTTATGATTCTGTATTATTGTCTTTGTGCTTGTGAGGTAGATATCCTTTACCATTTTTGCAAATGGAGAAACCACTAGTAAGCTGGAGTAAACTATCTGTGGTCATCAAGAAATCAAAAGCCACTCTGTGATCGGCCCCTAAACCTACCATTTCTTCCCAAGAGCTCTGGGCTCCCTTTTCTTCTTAGCAGAAAGCAAAAACAAAGAATAAAAAATATTTATTGGCCGATTCTTCCTTCAAAAATGTCAACAATTATTACTTAAAAATATTTATTCTAGTATCTTACACATTTAATGCTTTTAATAATTAAAAAATCAACTACTACTAACCTCTTATAACAGATTACTAATATGCAAATGTATGTAACAGTAGGATTAATTTTAACTCATTTATAACTCATAATTTTAACTCATAATTCATTTTTAAGCAGCATTCCAAACTGAAATGTTCATGGAGAAGGAGGCGGGGGTAGCTACTTTTTCTTTACACAACACTTCTAAAGAAACATAAAAGTACCTCTAAAATTCCAATGAGTCTAAGCCCAATACTATTTGGTGTGGGAGAGAAGATCTGATAGTAGATATTTAAGAAATAGTATGGAAGTTCCAGACTCAAGCAATTAATTCAAGGACAACCTAGGTCCTTTGAAGTCCAGTTCTATAGGGTCATTAGACTTCTTTTCATAGCACTTTAATGCTCTGACTCTGATACCAGATAGAAATCGGTTTGAGTATCAGCTCTGCCCTTACTAATGGGACTTTAAAGAAGTTATTTAGGATTAATTTTCTCTTTTGTGAACCAGTGGCATCACTGACTTCATCAAAGGGACATTCTGAGGTATAATAATTTAATCCATAAATGTCTTCAACCAGTGTCCAGCCAAAAGCGTGTGTGTGTTCACTACATTGTACTCTTCTTATAGCTGCCCATTTAAAAATCATGGAATCCAAACTACGAGGCACTTCAGCAATTATCTGAGCATCTGATTTTGCATCTGAAAGCACTGAGGTCTAGACAGAAAATATTTGTCTAAAGTCACATAGCTAATCTATCACAGAGCCGGGACTATCACCTACATCGTTTAGATTCTAGTCTGATGTCTTTTCCCATAAAACATACCAACTTCAGAGCTGTATGATCTACTCATACACTGTGAGTTGTTTTACAGCAGATGTGTGGCAGTTCTGTCTGGCATAAATGTGTTAGCTGAAACTCATGTAATTTGGATGTGCCCAGGGGAACAGGCAAGATAAATACGAGTGAGCCTCAGATTCTGGTGCAGATTGAAGAATCAAGCACGATTATAATGTGTAGCGCTCCTTTTCACCTTTGGGTTCTTTGGGATTTACAGATCTCTCACATAGGAAGCTGACTTCTTTGAAAGACAGGTACTGTGAGATGCATGCCCTGAACTCCACAGTGCATAGCCGCTGAAACAGCTGCTCAAGCCCCAGCCCTGGAGCTGAGCACCCGCTTCACCTTAAGGCTGACAGCTGCTGGCAGCATCTGATGCACCAGCTCCCTCACTCCTCCAGAATGAGCAAATAGTCTGGGCCCTGATCTAAGATGAGGAAAAACAACAGCATAATCAGTAAAAACTCTGCCACCAACGCACATGCAGCAGCAGTTTATGACGATGACAAAGAGGCACATAGTTGATGGAGAAGTCCATATTTATATTAAATAACTATGTGAGTAAGTCCCTGGCTCCTCTTCAGCAGGCAAGAAAATCTCTTATCAGGACTTTGCTCCAGCAATGCAGCTTCAACATGAATCATTCCCAACAGGGAAAAGCTTAGCTCTCTTTTAACATTGGAAACAAACAAACAAAATAAATAAAAATCATATCACCTTAAATGGAAGAGGTATCACCACAATTCAATCAATATTTATTTTCTACTTAAAAGACTCTACGTGTGACTTAAAGAAGTCACCTCTATTTTTTTTCTCATACGTTAAATAGGATGCTGAATTAGATAGTCTCTGAGGCTTCTTCATTCTGCATAATATTATAAAACTGAGCTTCAATGTATAATGTTTAATTGCACCTACATATCTAATTGTATTCTTTTATGATTGTTTACCAGCCCAAGGCAGGGCTCCCATTTTCTTATAGTCCAGAAATGGTCTATAAGAAAATATTGTATGAGCCCAGGCAGCTTTACAGAACTGTTAAAAACTATTTGATCTATTGATACATTAAGAAAAAACAAGAGATAGGAGGAAAGGGAATAATAGTATGTTATTTAAAACATTCTATAGGGGCCCCTGGGTGGCTCAGGGGTTGATCGTCTGCCTTTGGCTCAGGTTATGATCCTGGGGTCCTGGGATCGAGTCCTGCATCAGGTTCCCTACAGGGAGCCTGCTTCTCCCTCTGCCTATGTTTCTGCCTCTCTCATAAAAAAATACATAAAATCTTGAAAAATTAAAAAATAAAATAAAAACATTGTATAGCTTCCCAAATAGTTCTGCATTCCATATTTTATATAATCTTCACAAAACCCCAAGAAGTACATATTTTCTCCTATTCTTTCTAAAATTCTGCAGCTCAGAAAGTTAATGGAATTTACTAAGGACACACAGCCTTAGGCCTTTTGATTTCAAGTCCAAATTGCCAATCATCTATCTACTGATGAGGAGATATAGCATAGTTTAATATGTAATTTTAATAATGAAATTGGTAATGTTAAAGTTCTTACTTTAGTGATTCATTTAAAATATATCAACATAAGTGCAAAATAAATATAAATTGTCAATACAAACTATGCCACAAAAGAATAGAAAAAAGACAATGAAAAATAAAATTTGGATGAGAATACTTCTTGGAATAGAGCCAAGAGGAATAGTATTGGGAAGGAAATCATATAGGAATTAAACTCTTTCTGTATTTTTTAAAGAATATATATGCCAAAGATGGAAAAAATACCAAGAATTGGCTAGTTTGGCATGTGGGTGCGTAAGTGCTCATTATACTATTCCCTATATTTTTTCTGTATCTTTGAAATATTTTATGAATTTTTTTCTTAAGAAAATACATGATAAGTGTATTTTAACTGCATGCCTGTTTCCCTATACTCTATCATTTGTATCCTTGCTTTGAAGAAGATGTAACAATCTTAACCACTTTTACATCCCAGTACCTGGAATACCTGTGTGGTTTTGTTTTGTTCTATAGTTCGTAAATTCTGATGGCTTCATAACGATTATGAGAAGATGAAAAAATACGTGAGAGATCATAATCATGAGGGATTAGGCGAATGAAGGATAAAATATGTAGCAGTTCAATAATTTGGCTACTTTCTCCCTCTACAGAGCAATTACAACAGGATGAAGTTCTGGGACATGTGGGTGGATCAAAGGTTGAGAGTCTGTCTTTGGCTCAGGTCATGATCCTGGGTCCTGGGATCAAGTCCCACATCGGGCTCCCCACGGGGAGCCTGCTTCTCCCTCTGCCAATGCCCCTGCCTCTCTCTCTGTGTCTCTCATGAATAAATAAATAAAATCTTAAAAAAAAAAAAAACAAGATAAAGTTCTCCCATAGCCAATACTTATTACTGGATAATGAATATGTGATTATACTATTACTTACAATTTTCTATTTACTTGATTTTAATGAACTGTTATACCCTTTTCCATATATAATAAGGAAGCTGGGGAAGTTTTCCTTTCCAACTACTCAAAGTTGTGACTTGGGGGAGATTATGAATGTGAAAGAAGGAAAAAAAATGGAAACAATTCTCCCAAGGGGGTAATACCTTTAGCAAAACAACTCTTTCTGTGCACAGAGGAAATATTTATTGCCAGATTAAGATAAATGTTAAACATTGATGACTAGATCTGTGATAACTGTAAAGGACTATGATGTGATACTTATTTTCAGTCATGAACAGTAATCTATAATACTGGAATGAGAAAACTATCCATTTGTTCAGGCTGCTGTAACAAAATGTCTCATAAACAGTAGAAATTTATTTCTCATAGTTATGAAGCTGGACGTCCAAGATCAGTGTGCAAACTTGGTCAGGTTCTGGAGAGAGCTCTCTTCCTGGTTGGTAGCCAGAGTCTTCTCACTGTGTCCTTACATGGTAGGAGGAATGAGGAATTCTTGCCTTATGATTCTCTCACAAGGCGCTAATCCCATCTACGAGGGCTTCACCCACATGACTGAAGGACCAAGCCCCACCTTCTAAATACTATCTTTGGGGGTTAGGATTTCAACATATGAATTTTAGAGAGGCACAAATATTCAGTCAATTGCAAAGATGTTGGGCATACCTTCATACTTTTCTGCTATTGTTTCTGGTTTAATTGTTTTAATGCTCTTGTTATTATGCTATTGTTGTAATGCTCTTGAGCATTAAAAAAAAAAAACAAAACAAAAAAACAAAACCATGCAGCTTGTTGCGGTTTTGTGAAGTATTTGAATTTCAGATGGTAGTGCATTCACTCCTTTTACTGCTAAGAACTCTCAGTCTAAATACCTGTTCCGTTTACCTCTCAAATGTATGCCTGTAACTCCTATTCATAATCAGGTTTTGACCCTGGCCTTGTTCTCACCACAGTGCACAGAGACGTTGCCAGATTCCGTAGTCTATCCATTCCCCTGGTCAATAATTCTTACCGGTCTGTAAGCATTCTCCAATTTGAAACTCCTCAGACACCTGTAGGGTCTAAGGGCAGGCTGCCCCAAAATGGACGACTTTGGTATGAAGGCTCTTTTTAGTTAAGAGCAATCAAAACCCAGAAGAATCAGGAAAAGCTCTTTACCTTCCCTTTAACTGCGAGCTTATGCCAGAAAGACACTTATTCACAGAGGTTCCTCTTTATCTAAGAAACTGCCCTGCTGAGCAGGGCAACTTTGTTTTACAAACATCTCCTTTCATCTTTATACTAATGGCCCTTCTCCCTTTTGAATCCTCAGACCCTAGCCTTCTCCTTAGCTCATGTAAGCATGTTGTCTCACTATCTTTGGTATTTCATATCTATGGATACCAGGTATGTACACTATGAAATCTGATTTGCTCCTGTTAATCTGTCTCGTATCGATTTGATTCTTAGTCCAAGAATCTAGGACTAGAAGGACCTTGAAGGGCAGAGGAACTTCTTTCCCAATATATCTAAGATAGATAATACTGCTGAAGAGTCAGTCAGTTCTTTCCACTTCTCCTAACAATGCAGCTTAACGTGTAAATTTAAGTCATTATCTCTCCTTGTCCATTGTCAGGCCTTTCTCATCTCACATTTTTATCAATTTTTCATCATTCTAGGACACACAGTCTTAAAGTACTTTTCGAATCTACACTTTTCAGCCAAACCAATACCTAATATCCTAATAATCCTTCTAGTTCTACATTGACAACATTGCTCTGCAATTATTGAGAGGACAACCAGTTCTGATTGTAACCCTGAGAGCTCAAGTTTGTATACCTCACATGAGAATGGACGTGCTCATAGGATGAGAGAGCTTCCCTATTGGCACAGACAAGGGGAAAAGAAGGAAGCCCCTGTGGAAAGGACACAGATGAGGAACCAGACCTGACTTGTTCTATCTTTCATATGGAATGAAAGCCTTACTCTCCAAGAAGAGAGCAACAAATACTGTCTCCCATAGGTCACTGTCGAAAATCTACTGCATCTGAAAGGAGGGAACAGGAAAGAAGCCTCTACTTCTGGTAAAGGGGTGAGAATAAATACCAGAACCAGAGTGACAGCTGCAACAGTGACTGCAATGTGTTCTAAGACTGAGGCTTGAGAAGAATGTCAAAGAATGTCCCCATAACTCCTACCATGAGGCTAACAACAATTAAATAAAAACAAGCTCTGAATACTGCTGTACCATCTGTAAGAAACACACCCTTCGGAGGCATAGTATAAAGAGGAGACTGTATGAACCTGAGAGGTTCTTACCGGTAGCTGAGATTGAGACAAACCCTCCAGAAAATCGGCACACCTCCGTCCCAATACCAATCATCACTAGAAGATTTCAAAGACTGTGGGGGCATGGAGGGCCACTGTAGTAGTCACAGACCACAAGCTCAGAATGACTGTGCATGAATCCCTCCTAACCATACTATAGCCCTAGCAGGAGGAAAGCATGCCAATTCCTAGGAATAAAAACTGCATATGTCAGTCCATGCTATCCTACAAAAGATACCTGTTTTTTAACAAAACAGAAAGCATACTAAAAGGAAAGAAGAAAATGATACACTCCTGATAGATAAAGAAATAAAGAGAATCAGATTCAGATATGATGAGAGTTGTTGGAACTCTCTGACAAGGGATTTAAAAGAACTCTGATTAATATGTCAATAGTTCTAACGTAGCAGACAGACGATATGCAAGTTCAGATGGGTAACTTCAGCAAAGAAACAGGAAGTGTAGGAAAGAATCAGATGGAAATTATGTATTTTTATTTTGCTTCGTTCTTATGGTAACCTTCTATGGGTGATATGTGATAATGGTTTTCCCACTGTATCATTTTCAAGTTTTCTTTTGAAATAATTTTTAAAAATTTTAAATAATTTTTTAAATAGTTGGACACTTTAAATAGAAATATGAAGTTATAATGGTACAGAAACTTTGTACTATATCTGCCACTTGAAGTTTGTGAACAAGGGAAAAAAAAAAAACAAAAGCAAGATAACTGGGTCAGAAAGGGGCTTGATAAATAACATTTTTAAGCACATTAAATGAGCCTTATAATAGTCAATTATCTTCAGGTTATAATCATTATAATAATCAATTATCTTAAGGGAGCACTAAAAAGTCTGCAGCTCCATACCATGACTGGCAGTTATAATTATACATGTATATATATGAATCATCAGACATGCCCTTAAAGGGGATCATAATATGCAACCTCAAAATATGCCACTTTGACATAAGTATTATTTTAAGCTAAAGGCATTGAGAAGAAGCAGATACAAGAAAAGTGCTCTGCCCTCCTCCTCTCTGCCTCTCCATCTGGAAGGAGCCCCTCACTCCAGTACCGGGAAGGGGAGAATGAGTCATCAGCAGAGATAACACCAAGTCTGCATAAACAGAACCTTACTCAATAACGCTTATCTTCCATTAGTTTCACCCCATTTGGTTACCTTCCCATAACACACCGCCCTTAAAAGCCCAAGCTTTTGTCTTTTCACCACTCCACAGAGTTATTGCTCTTGTTAAGATGCTTATATATAAGCCTCGGGGCCTAACCACTTATTTGGATTTTCACTATTTTTCTATGAAGGCCCTCACATACATTCATAGTGAACTGTTTCTCCTGTCAATCTCTGTCAGTTTAATTTATGGATTTCAGATGAACCTGAGTAGGTGCAGGAAAACTTTTTCCCATAAGCGTTCATGAAATCGAAATTGCCACGCTCTGGAATTGTCATTCAACACAGTGCTGAAAAAAAAAAAATCCCCTATGCTAAATGTTGGCAAACTGAACTCCAATAAAATTTTTTAAAATCCCTATTTCTCCAGAATAAGAAAAAAAAATACTATAAGTCAAAGACAACTTTTCTGAATACTGCAGGGACCTCAGAGTTGACTGATTCTTAGAAATGAGACCCTAAATCTTCTGCCGTCCAATGGACCTGAATGAATACCTTGTGTCACCGGAGGTGGAGGTAGAGAAGAATCTAATGCTCCCAGCTTCAAATCCCTAACCCTTGACTGCAGAGAAACAGGAACCTGCTTTGATCAATAAAGAAAGTAGAATTTACCTTGAAGATAACCAGCTCTCCAACGATAGGGTGCTAAAGGTGACAGTTTGTTTTGCTTGGTCGTTTCCTGAATGCAACAGTATTTGGAGGATGACAATTTAACTCTTTTGTTATTTATTTTAAGCCGTGAATGGAGAGGTGAACACAATGACTTCCTAAAAACTTTAAATTGACCTCCTAGAGACTCTATAAGGAAAAATAGAATGAACAATATAGCCAGAAGACTGAGTCATCCTGCAGAGAAAGCCTTCAAATGCAGTGTATTTGCCTTATTTTCCACTTTAAGAGCTTGTAGTCTGAGGAAAAACAGATGAATTTAAGGGAAGGCGCTATATAGAGCTGTTCTTTCGGGCTGTTATTTTCACAACTTATTTGCAAGAGGATGACATCCAAATCACATGTATATGTATATGTCTGATTATATATATATATATGTGTGTGTGTGTGTGTGTGTGTATGTATATGATAACACCCATACTCAAGCAATATTATCAACAGATTAATTTACTGTGCTTTTATTTGCATTTCTATTCTCAAATGCAATGGCTCAGTGAAGTGCCTTCTGTTTTTATTCATATTTTCAGACTGTGAAAGTGACTGCTGGGTCTATCTTCTTCTAAGGCATGTAAATTTTATGAAATCCGAACATATTTGAGAAATATAAACACACTTGTATTGACTAAGGATTATAACCAAAGATTGAGCTCTGATTTGAAATTTTTTTTTAAAAGTGCATTAGAGTTTCAAAATCTATTCAAGTGCAACATTCATTTAATCATCGCAATCCTGTGAGGTAGATACTGTTGTAATTCTTATTTGATAAATGGAGAACCTCCAATACAGAGAGCTAATGATTTTGTCACACTTTGACAAGTGCATAGCTGGTTATAAAGCATAGATCCATAAACTCAGAAGACAATGAGTATTTATTTTGTTTATATGTAATGCTGTGCACTAGAGAAGAAAGAAAACTAAAGCACAGTGCCAGTTTTAAGGAGAAAGAGGATAGTGAGGAGATAGACAATAAGCAAAATACAGAGTAAAGAATGCTAATGAAAATGCATTAGGTAGCTAATCCAGTTTGGCTGTGTATGTGTGCCAGGAAGGGCTACCAAAAGGTAGATGATTAAAATTTTAGGGACCAGTGAGGTTGGTTAGGTGAAGGACTGCACAGGCCAATCAAGTCAGCAGCATCAGTACATTATGAAGAACAGATTTCTGCATCATCACCAAAACCGTGGAGTCCATGAGTGGCGGAGGTACAAGAGTGTAATGGCATCTAAGGAAATTATGATGTGAACAGCCAGATTACAGAAGATCTTCTGGAAAGCTCAGGAGGTTGAAAGGCAGTCTGGCACAATTTTAGTAGGCACAAAACGTTCTTAGATATGTTAAAAAACAAAAACAACAGTCTAGCAACAGTTGGGAAAAGAGTTTAGAGGTGGGGAAAGACTGGAGGCAGGTGAATTAGGAGGCTGAAAGCAGGTCAGGGTCTCCACTAAGGGCAGTAGAGCTACTGAGAAGCAACAGAGCACAGAAGATAGGAAGGTGAAAACTCAAGGCTTTCAGACTTGAATCACCTAGCTGGGTACTATAGAAAAAATCTCAGTGGAGTTCAGTTCTGGATATATTATATTTGCACATTCAAAGGGACATGCTGGTAGAGTTGGATAAAGGAATCTAGAGGCCAGAATCCAGATTAAAATTATATTTTAGTCTGTAAATGTTTACATAATTGAGGAAAGAAGTTTAAATTCATTAGACAGTATTAAAAGTGAAAATAGGAAGTATCTGAAGATAAGTCTCTGGAGAAGAATAATATGAAAATAAACTTGAGAAGAAGAGAGATTATGTTTAAAAAAAAAAACATAAACAAAAATAAGACAAAACAAAACTGGAAAACCAACAAAGAACCCAGACGGTTTTAAGTAGGGTGGAGTATTCAAAGGGACCAGGTACTACAGTAAAATCAAGTTGTTCTTGATAAATGGCACCAGACGACGCTAAGGAAATCATTCTTAGTAAGGAGGTACAGATAGATGTGTGTAACAGGATTGATTTGGGTGTGAGCCACTGGTGAAAAGTGAACACCACTCGCACAGACAACTTCCTGGAAACTTGAGAAGCAAGGAATGAAACTGCCCAGCATAAAACAGAAATACAGGACTAAGTGTTAGGCCCCATGCTCTAACTCCAAATTCCTATATTCCACTCCCCCCTTTGCTTTGGTTTGTTTTTTAAAAACATGATTTTTGTAACCTATTTCAATTATTTCTTCTGAGATTAGCTTAGCTGGTGAGAACCTGATGCTAATGAGGTGAAAGTTCTCCCTCAACCCAGCCGGCCCTCCTGACCCAGCTGATCTCCTTGTAAAAGTGCACCTTTTGACTAACCAGAGAAAATGAAGATCGTGGGAGTCTCAGAAACCTCATTATCATCATATGCAAACTACAGGTCACAGATCAGTAATATCCATTTTGCATAAATGGACAGGGCTCTTAATGGTGGTAGAAATAGTTTAAGTCTTCAGAGAAGCTGAGATGCAAATACAAGAGTTGTGCCATTATCCCAGGTTTTTAAACCAATTTGCGTAATGGCAGGACTGGTTCAAGTAACAGTGTATTCACTGGTATCCTCGTATTCATTTTGTTGCCCAAATTCCATATGCTACTTGAGCACACTTACCCTGAAATTCTCCTTCAGACAAGACCTTACAGACTGGAACCATTCTTGCCTTCACGGAGCTCACAATGTGACAACAGACAGAGGAACTGTAAAACACTTGGCTTGGTATATCTTCCTCTCTCTATGCTGGAACTGCTGACATACTTCCAGTCTCTGTTCAGGCATCACTTCTTTCTGAGCCCTTTAACAATAAGGTCCACGATGGAAGCTACCCTTCTCCTTCTCTCCCCCCACAGTACCCCTTACATATTCCTATGAGAGTCCTTACCATGCTTTACAACAGCAGTTAATTGTCCAGCCACGCTACTAAAGCAGGAATGTTCTTGTTGATGTTTCTTTCCCAGAATGCGACCTCACACAACTCAATTCTCGATATGAGATGTTAACAGTCTGTTAGGAGTATAAATGACTATAATGCGACCGAAAGTGTGTCATAAAAGAAATATAAGAAAAGTTATATAAGAGGTCAGGAAAGAGAGTATGAGTAACATCTCACCTAGACCTAGGAGAATGAATAAGATTTGGATATGTAGAAACGAAGTGAGGGAGGTATTACGTGTAGAGGAGTTAATGTAGGCAAAAGCAAACATTTCACAAAGGCTTCTGGACGTAGTGGGTAAAAGAAGCTCAAGGGACAAGACTGAGAAGAGATATTACAATCCAGCTCTGGAGAACTGTGCACATCAAGTCCAGGATTTTGCTCACCTATAACCACAGCCACATTCAGGTCCAAATTCACCCCAATAGTATGAGAATATGCAAGTCTTTACATTACTGTAATGACAGATGTAAGAGAAGCAGGACCAAACTTTGTTCTTAATAGACACCCATCTTCATATAACACCTCTCTGAGCTTTCAGCTTATGGACTTAGGTTCAGAGACTGCCCTCTGAAGGATGAGGATGTGAAGTTAGGAAGTCAGGGAGCTTCTATTAGGGAGACTTATATAGACTTCTGGATAGGCTGGCAGAGACAGTTCAAAGTGTAGGTACCCGCCAGCCGGGGGAGAAAATCCTCCAATTCAAAAAATAAGGGCCAGTGAGTACCCTCAGTCTCACAAGAAAGAGCACCAATCACCCAGACTATGATTATAACACTTCAAAAGGTCCAGTGAGGGTAAAGGACAAGGCTTATCTTATTGATGGGTAAAATATTTCTGAGTTCTTGGTTCGAGGATCCCATTTAATCTTGGCCCCTTGTATGATGACTTCGTTACAGTAAAACTCCCAAGCATGGCATATACCACCGCCATTCCTTACGGAGTCTAGCCAAGTGCTGAAGTCATTTTTGTTTTAGGTGGTGGCTGCAAGGCCAATAGGTTGCTCTTATAAGCTGGGGAATCCATGTCGGGCTCTTTGCATGGAACCTGCTTCTCCCTCTGCCGGTGTCTCTGCCTCTCTTTGTGTCTCTAATAAATAAATAAATAAAATCTTTTTAAAAAAATAAAATAAGCTGGGGAATATTATTTGGGGATGATTCCTACATATTTTCAAGAGGGCCTTGGATTTTTGTCCTTATAAAAAACCCATCTATCTTAGTTGATTGTGTTTGTATGGCATGCAAATGTGAGCAGTTTCTTTGGTGGACCACTCTAAAAATATTATGAATATTCATTTGGAATTTGTTCAAGATATTATTAGGAAAAAACATGGCAGTATAAATGAAACAAAAACATCAGAATGTTGATAAATGTTGATATAAGAATGTATATGTTGATATTATAGAACATAGATTAACATATCATCTTCCTCTTTTGTGTATGTTTAAAAATTTCCAACAAAGAATTGTTTTTTAAAGGCAGTATAATGCAATGTTTGGACTCTATCAAGCAATTTACAATGTGCTAGTGTTTCCCCAGTCCACTGATGACATATCACCAGCTGTGGAGCTCTGGACAATCACTGCACACTAGATACACAAAAGAAAGGAAACTTAGGATGCTCTTCTGTGTGCCGAAGGATGGGAAAAAAGCTGGCCCGGGGCTGTAAACCAAGTGCCAATAATAGATGTGATCTGTTTAGTCACCATTATGATATATGTCACTGTAGGAACAACAGTGGACACTTTTTTATACAGAACTGACAATCCACAGCGAAATGCTAAGTGCTAGTGACTTCTTTTTAACTAGTCAGGTAAGGTTGTTAAACTGAGAAATAGTGTTATATAACATCCCTGCCTGCATTAAGTCTTTTATGTAGAGACCAATTCATTTCTCTACTCCTGGAAAGCAGTATTGTTTCAATCGCATGGCAGTGGCAAGTTTTAGGATTACAGTCATTTCTCAGCAATGCCCCTAGCCAAATGTACAGTAATAGAATTCATCAGCAGGGGTCATAATGATTTCATCCAACCACCCTGTCCTCTCACTCGTGCTGGATTTAAGGAACTCAGAAAGTCCAAATCAATTATACAGTCTAACAAAAGAACAGTAAGGCTGTCTAGATAAAATAGCCAGCAACAGCTTTAAAAGCTCTGATATGGAAGGCCTTATATAAGGCCTCTCCCTGGGGTGGGAAATGGGAAATGGGGCCTAGGGTCAGAACCTGGCCCTACCTCCACTCTGATTCTTGCTGATCATGTCCCTGCATCTCTCTTACATCTGTGTTTGGTCTCTATAGAGGTTATAATCTTATCTTCTCTGTTCCCATCTGCTTCTCTTACCTATGGGAGCAGCCTCCATAGAATATATGTCTTTGGCTGTATGTGCTGACCCTGCGTGCATACTCTCCTGCTGGATCTTCTCAGGCTCTACTGTGAAAAGTGTTTCCCTTGACTACTAGTAACTTTATAATAGTTCTTTGTTTGTGTTATCTTTTACCTTTTGAATAATCCTAAGGCTAATCCTTTTTTTTTTCTGGAATTTCCAAATGATCCCTTCACTTGGGGGCTTTAGTGGTCTGGGGAATCATTAGATATGCTCACGAATACCACGACTCCCCAGGTATGAGGCATTTTAGTCTGATCAATGACCTGATCACTCTGAGGCTCTTGTGGCTCACGGCCAATATGCTCACTTTGTGTTACCAGCCATCTTGGTGATCTACAATCATCACTGGGAGGATGTTCTATTACCAAGATGGCCTATTAGAATTATTTCAATCCATTCCTTAAAGTCATATGGCTATAAATGTGGTATGTCCACTAGGGTTAGCAGGGACCACAAAAGGGGTTCAGGTACACACATTACTATCCAAACACTTGGTAAGTTTATTATGGAAATTGATAGGTCAATAGCCAAGCATACAAAATCCTCCAAGACTTCACTAGCCCACAGGGAAGAGTGCTAAAGCCAGGCACAGCTGGACTTACATTGAATGTGCTCTTGGAGAGGGACTCTGGTTTCCCCACTCTACGTATCTACAAGATAGATGGGAGCAGGGAGGCAGTCCTTTGTTGAGTATGTAATAGTGGAAGCTTGGTGAGGAATAAGGCTTTTTCTTTTCTTTTCTTTTTTTTTAAAGATTTACTTTATTTATTTATTTGAGGGGGGGGGATGTACTTGCAAGTGAGGACAGAGGGAGGAGAGAGAATCTCAAGCAGACTCCCCACTGAGCACAAAGCCCAATCCAGGACTTGATCTCACAACCCTGAGATCATGACCTGAGCCAAACCAAGAGTCAGACACTTCATTAAAGAGCCACCCAGGCACCCCAGAAAAAAGATTTTCAAACCTGAATTTAGTTAGATAATCTGCATACTAATGCTACCGGGTTCCCACAAACTAAGGGCCGTGGGTTCCCATAAAGTAACTCAGTACTGCTGAAAGAGCTCACGGAAAAGCTTCCAGGAGGAGAAAGGCAGAGAATCCAATAGAATCAAAGGAGACAAAATACTTGTCTATCCTCACTCACTGTATGTTCTTGCCATCTCTTTTTTGCCTGCTGTTTCATTAGTTTCTTATAGAACCCTCTTCATACCCCTTGTACAGGAATAACTTGGAGGGCTTGTTAAAAATTCTAAAGTCTGAGCTCAATTTGAATTCTACTAAATCTGACTGTGGAAGGATAAGAGCCCAGAAATCTGCTATTTTAACACAAGTCCCTAAGGATGTGCAGGGACACTAAAGTTTGAGAACTACTATTCCAGGACAATGTTTCTTAAATCCATCCAGTCACCTGGGACTCTTGTTCAAAGACAGGTTCTCATATTTCATTTCAGACCTACTGAAGCAGATCCTCCAAGGGGATTTCTACCAATCAGGGACTGTATCTAATTCATCGTCATATTAATTCTAGCCAAGTGCTCATCATATAGCAAGCATTAAAAAAATTAACTGAATTGTGGCTAGAAATACAGTTGTGAGGTTATTTTAAGAATTTATTTAAGAAACAATGAGAAAAAATTAGAGCAAAAATTATTTTTTTTTTCAAACAGTAGAAAAAATTTTTTCTCAGAAGAAATGGCTTAAAAGGAAGTAGAATCAAAACCGTACTTCTCTTAGTAGTTAGCAAAAAGAACCTCAAGGAGAAAGCTATTATTAACTCAATCATACAGCACGAAGAGATCATGTAAGGCCATGGTAGGGCTTATGTTATCAACACAAAGTTTCCTAAGCACTGAGAATCAGTCTGAATCACAAGCTAAGGTCTCAAGGTCAAATCATCCTTGGCTGTGAGCTAAGCGAACCTTGAGTGACTGAGAGTAACTGGTCTGGTTTCTTCTATCAAGGATGTGGTAACAAGAGGAAGCAGACAGATGGGATAGACAGCAACTTGAACGATAACAAATCAGAGAAAATGATTCAGGAGCATATTTGTAAATCAAAGGAAGAACATGGACAGAGAAAATTTGGAGGCATTAGTTAAAGGTAATTAAAGAGAAAGCATTAGATTTAGGGGATTGAAGCATTTTTAAGACTAGAAATATGTCTGCTATTTATTATTACAGGACCTTTGCCATAATGCTCTATGTGGAGCCCTGGGCCTGGTCCTTCCGTGAACCTCATGAGGGGTTCTAAAGCGGACCTTCATGACCTTTAGCTCAACAAGTCCATACTCACAGGTACCATCTGCCATCCTGCAGATTCCTAATATTAGGAAAGAAGAACACAAGTTTCACCCTAAATTCTAGAGCACACCTTGCCTGTGTCATCTACCTCTAGGCCTTCACAGGACAGCAATCAGGGTAGGAGAAAGAAAACCTCCCACATGTGAGAAGTACTAGGATTATTTTTGCCATAATTTCTGCATAGAGAAGCTAACCAAGGTTTTCCAGGAGGAAGGACATTTAAATTTGAAACCAGAAGAATTAGTTGATATTTGATAGTCAATGAAGAGAGGGAGGATTGTTCCATAATGTGGAATGATAAATGCAATTTTCCCAAAGCACATGTAGTGCTTTGGAATAACTAGAAGTTTAGTGTGATTGAAATAAATTGTAAGAACAGTGGTACAAGATGAGGCAAGGGGTGGAGGAAGAAGCAGATACTGGGGACTCCTGTAGGTCATAATAGGGATGTTTAAACCTTATCCTTAGAGCAACAGAAAGCAATGAAAGATTCTAAGCAAGATCTTGAAGGTTTCGATTTGTGTTTCTAGAAAAATATCACCCGAGTTGTAACACAGAACACTGACTGAAGATGAATATAACTGGAATCAGGAAATGTTACAGAGTTCTGTTGGTATGATCCAAATGAGGAAACAGGATGACCTGAATCCCTTCAGTGGAAGTAAGTGTAAAGAAATGTTAATAAATTAGAGAGAGATTTGAAGGATGTGGAATTATCCTCACTTAAGTAACCTGCCTTTCCCGGCATGCCTGGGTGGCTCAGTGGGTTAAGTGTCTGTCTTCATCTCAGGTCATGATCCCAGGGTCCTAGGATCAAGCCCCACATCTTGCTCTTGGCTCCACGGGGAGCCTGCTTCTCCCTCTGCCTGCTGCTCCCCCCTGCTTATGCGTGAGCTCTCTTTCTTTCTCTGTCAAATAAAGAAATAAAATCTTAAAAATAATAAAAAATAAATATCTGCCTTTCCTGTAATATGGAAGAGACTTTCCACCCACATTTCCAGTATATCTCTTCTCACAGCTTTCTAATTTCTTCCAAAGAAATAAGTAGCTAACATTATTGGTCAAAGCCTAAGAGATACTAAAGGAACCATATATACTTGTGATTAAAGTTTTTATGCCTAGATGAACAAGAGCCATGAGTGTCTTCATCTTTTACCTTCTGCCTCCATAAGATAAGCATTAAGAGCCTGGTCTTTGGAGGAAAGCCAGCAAATCTTATCCAGATGATGGGATTCAGAACCCCTTTTGAAACGTGGTCATTATTTTATTTCCTTGTTAGGAAATTTGTTCAATGTAGTAATAAAATGCTTTGGACTTATGATTTCTTTTGTTCATGTAGGAAAGTTAAATTTCAGAAAATTTTATTAAAGTATGTTTGACTTACAACGTTAGAGTAGTTTCACTTTACAGCATAGCAATTCAGTAATTCTATACATCGCACATTGCTCACCGGGTAGTCCCCCTCTGTCATCATACAACATTATTGCAATATTTTTTACTGTATTCCCATGCTGTACCGTTTGTCCCTCTGACTTGTTTTATACTAGAAATTTGGACCTCTTAATCCCCTTCATCCATTCTTTCACTCTCCTCCCATCTGGAAATCACCAGTTTGTTCTTGGTATTTATGAGTCTGTTTTGGTTTGTTTATTCTGTTTCTTAGATTCCACATATAAATGAAATTATATGGCAAAAAAAAAAAAAAAGGTGTGGGAGAGGGTAAGAGGTATGAACTGGCAACAAGCACTCTGATGAAATTTTCACATAGGATTCCTATTTTATGGTTTGGATGAAGATTCCTGGGGACAAAAGTATAGACTTTCATTTTCTTGTCAGGTGGTTACTGGAAACCATCTCCTCTGCAGTCCCACGCATTTGATACTAAATGGATAAAGAAATGAGAGCCTTCACTGAAGCTACTACTCTTCAGTCTACTTTCATCTGAGAAATTCTCCATGGAGGCTGGGAGGGAGGCAAATATTAGATATTTGTTCAACTGTCCGTTAAATGATAAATCTCAGTCAAGGTAGACTGGTTTATATTGTGAAAATAAACAAACCCCAAATGTTGGCAGCTTAACACATTGAAAGTTTATCTCTTGCTCATGCTCTAAGTCCCCTGTAGGCTGTTGGAGAGTGTGCCCACCGCAGTTACTCAGGGCTCAGGGATATGTCAGCATGTGCTTCCCAGATCACTGTGGGAGTGAGAGTGGGATATGCTGACTCCCTCATTGGCTTTCAAAGGATCCAATAGCAAGGGATACATGTCAGTTCTCCTCACATCTCTTCGTCCAAAGAAAGCCTTAGCTTCAGAATACAGTGTGGAAATATAGCCTGACCCTGAGCCTGGAAGATGGAAATCTGTAAGCACTTGGTGAACATCACTAATAAGTGGCCATGTAATACCTTGTTTGCCATTTGGCTCATGCTTCCTTTGTCTATGCTCACATGACTGAGAAACCTGAAGCAGAAAAAAAAAAAAAAAAAGAGGGAGAGAGAGAGAGAAGTTTTCAATGAACAAAATCACACCCTAGATTCCTTTCAATTCTTGATAGAATCAAATGCCGTTAATGACTGATTATAAGATAGGAGGGACAGAGAAGGAAAAATTCAGGAAAACTCAGACTCATGTCTTGGAGAATCTAAATATTGTGCCATCTTAAGCATAAAATCAAGAGACTTCTCTGATTATCGGAGGACAAACATTATATGGTCTCATTCATTTGGGGAATATAAAATATAGTGAAAGGGAATAAAGGGGAAAGGAGGAAAAATGAGTGGGAGATAGCAGAAAGGGAGACAGAACATGAGAGACTCCTGACTCTGGGAAACGAACTAGGGGTGGTGGAAGGGGAGGTGGGCAGGAGGTGGGGGTGACTGGGTGACGGGCACTGAGGGGGGCACTTGATGGGATGAGCACTGGGTGTTATTCCATATGTTGGCAAATTGAACACCAATAAAAAATAAATTTATAAAAGAAAAAAATTTTAAAAATCAAGGGACTTGGTGGTTCACACCCCCATGCAGCTTCTTCAAATTCTGTATCTCATGTTACCACACACCCTCAAATATTGTCACAAATCCCAGAATTTGAAATATTTATGATGTTTAGAATTGCGGTGGACAAAATACCTGACGAACCTAAAATTAGCTACAAACATTTTGTAACATTTTATAGCATATATTTTCCAGATGTAATTTTTTTTAGGAAAGAAAGAGCGTACATGAGCTCAAGTGTGGGAGGGGCAGAGAGAGAGAGAGACAGATAGAGAGAGAGAGAGAATCCCAAGCAGCCTCCATGCCCAGCCTAGAGCCAGATGTGGGGCTCAAATCTCATGACCCTGAGATCACAACTTTAGCCAAAATCAAGAGTGAGATGCTTAATTGACTGAGCTATCCTGTGCCCCCGGGTGTAAAATTTCTTAAAAGAAACAATAGGTACTATTTCATGGAAAGATCAGTGACTACCATGTAATATTTCATTATTCCCTTTCTCCCCACCAGTGCCAATCTGCCCCGGGACTGCCACCCAATTTCAGTCACTTTATGCACTGGGAGTCATTCAGAGAGTGAACATGAGACAAAGTGAAGGTCTTGGGGAGGAATCAAGTTCTGTTTTTGCAAAATTGAATGCTTGTTGCCCATGAAACACGTGAGTAGAAATGTCAACAGGCACTGAGGCATGTGGGTTTGAATCTCACGTGGGGAGAGATCGGAGTTAGAGATACATATTTAAGCATCACCAGCATATAGATAATAATTGAATGATGGGAGTTAATTTTGGGTTTTTTTTTGTTTTTATTTTTTAAATTTTTTTTATTTGAGTTCAATTTGCCAACATATAGCATAACACCCAGTGCTCATCCCGCCAAGTGCCCTCCTCATTGCCCATCACCCAGTCACCCCAACCCTCCACCCACTTCCCCTTCCACTGCCCCTTGTTCATTTTGATGGGAGTTAATATTCTTCTTTCTTCCCCCACAGCCAGACTTCCAAGTGCTACCATTTCTCTTGGGGCCTTTTAATAGATTCAAAAAGCTCCCTCTTAAAGGAACAATCTAAGTTTTATATTCCAAGTCACAAAACTTATGATTCTTTCTGCTTCTTATGCATAACTGATCAGTCAGAGGCTGAAATGTTATTACTTGGAGGTGACAGTGGAGTCCGATACGAAATCAGGTCACAAGAGAAAGCATTATCTAAGTGCCCAATCAAGAAAATTTCCAGGAGAAGCTTTTTATTCATAGAATATTTTTAAGTGTTTGCCTATGTGACATGGAGGATAAATAAGAAAATGATTTATATAAATTTGGCTTATTTGATAAAACTGCTATTTAAGAACCAGTAATACACACAAACTAATAAAGGTATTTATGTGCCTCAAATATTTGTCTTGATATGCTCTTCTGTGAAGCAATTTCACACTCATCATCTTTAGAAATTTCCAACAAATATCCTTACTTTGCTCGGTTTCTTTACTTGGCTACACATTCAGGCCTATAGGCCTCTTTGGGGAATATCAGCATCAGCATGTGCATACGTGTGTGTGTGTGTGTGTGTGTGTGTGAGACAGAGAAAGGAGAGAGAGAGAGAGAGAGACCTCCTATCTTTTATATTTCACCAATAAATATTCTTTAAATCAGTGAAAGAAAGAAAGAAGGGAAAGAGGAGTAATCAAAGGTAAGATGGAGCAATACTCATGCCTTGAACTTCATCATCTTTGGTAATTATGTCTACTATTTTGGGGGAGGAGAGAAATAATTAATCTCTGTTTAACTGTTCTTTATGCATCCTGTCTTCTCTAATAATATTCTCTTGCCAATTTATATTCCTCCCTCTTAAATATTTAAAAGCCTTCTAATTTTCCATCTAGTGTGTACCTAGGCAGATGCAGCATGTTTAATTAAATGATTTGCCTTTACCTAGAGTTTATAATAGGGTTTTTTTTAACTGCTTCAGAAAAGTCTTGCAAAAACAAGGTATTATAAAATGCTAAATTAAGTTCCAAATTTAGACAAGGTATCTGGGGTTTTATTTATTACTCTGATAATAGAGTTCCCAGCTACTATCTGTGGTCTTAGCTCTCCACTTTAGAGTATGTGAGCGAACAAAATAGGCTTGTAACTATTTACGGAAATTCAGAAAGGCAGATCATTGAAACTATAAAAGGTTTTAAGAGATTTTCAAGTCCAAAAACCATACTTTTTTCCCCAAAATACGAAGACATATAAAACTCCACCCCAGGGAAATATAGTGACATAGACACTACAGACATAAGAAAATTATGTTACTGAAGGATTGAGTTTATACACTTTAATCAGTGTTTTTCCCATAATTTTATAAAAGAATATCTGATATTTAATGGGGACTTTGCTTCCTCTCAATAAGTAAAAACTTGTGCTTATCAAAACACCATGTTTCGTTGTTCAAATTTTTCCTCTTCTGTTATCAACCTTTTAGATTATAATTCTTAATCCTTAATCAGCTAAGAAAATACTCAAAGTTACTGTCATTATATATAATTTTTTTCATCTTGCCCAGAGGGGGTCAGGAGGGAGCTTGTTAAGGTGAGTTTGGGAATCAAGATATACTGTGTTTGTCACAAGCTCTGAGTCTCTCAAGCAAACCAACGGGGGAAAGAGTGAGTTTGCCATGTCTCTGTTCTTTCCAAGTTTGTACTGGCTACTGACAATGCTAATTTCTCTTTTAAGTGTTACAGGCTATCTGGCTAAAAATCTATTCTAAAGCTTTTTTTTTTTCCAGTAATAAACATGAAATTATCATGTCATTTTTGAATCCACATTTTCTTTCTTAAAACAAAAACAAAACACAAATACTGTGTTTTCATATCTTTGAATGACTTATAAAGGAGGCATGATGTCTGCCAGTAACAATTGCAGGTTATATGTGTCTGACAAAGTATTTTTGTCTTTATCATTTTAACAGATTTTTTCTTTCATTACTTAACAATGTTCCATTGTCTGTCTTGTGGCTTGCATTTCTGACAGAAAGTCTGCGGTAATTCTTTGTTTCCTTTTTTCTTTGGCAGTCTTTACTAGATTTTTTTTTTTTTTTGTATCACTGACTTTCAGGAATTCTACTTTGGTTTTACTGTGTTGGGTGCAATTTTCTATCTATTATGTTCGAATATCTGAATATTCTATTTGATATTCTGTTTCTTTGAAGTTCTTGGATTTGTGTGGTTAGTTTCCATCAAGTTTAGAAAAAGTATTAGCCATTAATTCTTCAAATATTTTTCTATCAGTCTCTCAATTCCAACTTATTTGTTAAACTGATTGATATTTTCTGAGACATCACTAAGTCTGTCTGTTTTTTTTTTTCTATTTTTTTTCCTCTCATTGCTTCATTTTGGTAGTTCTCTTGCTATCTTTAAGCTAATTGATGGGTTTTTCTTCCTGCAGTGTCTAATCTGCTAAAAAGCTCCTCCAGTGGAGTTTTTAAATACTGTGTCTCTGATTATCAGAAGTAGCACTTATCATTTTTATATCTTCCATTTCTCTTATGTTTGTGTCTTTCTTTAATTCTTAATCATATCTTTATAATGTCGTTAAAGTTTTTATCTGCTAACTGCTTTATTTCTCTTCTTCCTGAGTCTATTTCTATTGACTGAATTTTCTCCAGGCTATGGGTCACATTTTCCTGTTTATTTATATGTCTGGTGATTTTCTTTTCTTTTCTTTTTTAAAGATTTTATTTATTTATTCATGAGAGACACAGAGAGAGAGGGGCAGAGACACAGGCAGAGGGAGAAGCAGGCTCCATGCAGGGAGCCTGATGTGGGACATGATTCCGGGACTCCAGGATCACCACCTGAGCCAAAGGCAGACGCTCAACTGCTGAGCCACCCAGGTGCCCCTGTCTGGTGATTTTCTATTTGATGCCTGACTTGCAGATGTGATGTTGTTGAGTGTCCAGATTTTGTTTTCATTATAGTGTATAGAATTTTGTTTTGGCTGGCAATTATGTAACTTGCAAATTAGTTTCATACTTTTGAACTTTGTTAAAAAGATCTCTAGTAGCTTTTATTTTGGTGGGAATTTTATTTATTTAAATTCAAGTTAGTTAACATAGACTGTATTATTAGTTTCAGGGGTAAAATTCAGTGATTCATCAGTTGCACATAATACCCAGTGCTCATAACATCACGTGCCCTCCTTAAGTCCCACCACCCAGTTACCTCAGTCCCCCACACACCTCCCTTCCCGAAACTCTGTTTCCTGTAGTTAAAAGTCACTTATGGTTTGTCTCCCTCTCTGCTCTTATCTTATTTTATTTTTCCTTCCCTTCTCCTATGTTCATCAGTTTTTAAAAATTCCACATGAGTGAAATCATATTTGTATTTTTCTGACTGACTTATTTTGCTAAACATAATACACTCTAGTTCCATCCGCATCATTGCAAACAGCAAGATTTCATTACTTTTGACAGCTGAGTAATATTCCGTTGCATATACATACCACATCTTTTTTATCCATTCATCAGTGGATGGACATCTGGCCTCTTTCCATATTTTGGCTGTTGTGGACATTTTTGCTTCTAAAATTTTTATGGAACCAGAAAAGATCCCAAATGGCCAAAGTAATGTTGAAAAGCAAAGCAAGGCTGGAGGCATCACAATTCAGGACTCCGAGCTGTAATCATCAATACAGTATGGTATCGGCACAAAAAAGAGAAACATAGATCAGTGTGGAACAGAATAGAAAATCCATAAATGTACCCTCAAAAGTATGGTCAACTGGTCTCCAACAATGCAGGAGAGAATATACAATGGAAAAAAGACAGTTTTTTAAAAATAAATGTTACTGAGAAAGCTGGATAACTACATGTAGAAGAATAAAACTAGACTACTGTCTTACATTATACACAAAAATAAATTCAAAATGGATGAAAGCCCTAAATGTGAGATAGGTCCATCAAAATCCTATAGGAGAACACAGGCAGCAACCTCTTTGACCTAGACCACAGCAAATTCTTGCTAGACATGTCTCCAGAGGCAAAGAAAACAAAAGCAAAAATGAATTACTGGTATTTCATCAAGATAAAAAGCTTCTGCACAGCGAAGGAGACAATCAACAAAACTAAAAGGCAGCCTATGGAATGGGAGAAGATATTTGCAAATGACATATCAGATAAAGGGCTAGTATCCAAGATCTATGAAGAACTTATCAAACTCAACAAGCAAAAAACCAAAAAATCTAGTCAAGAAATGGGAAAAAGATATGAATAGATATTTCTCTAGAGAAGACATGCAAATGGCCAACAGGCACATGAAAAAATGTCTATATTACTCAGAATCAGGGAAACACGAAAATCACAACGAGATACTACCTCACACTGGTCAGAATGGCTAATATTAACAACTCATGTGGAGAAAGGGGAACCTTCTTGCACGGTTGGTGGGCATCTAAACTGGTATAGCCATGCTGGAAAACAATGGGAGGTCCTCAAAAAGTTAAAAAGAGAACTACCCTTCAACCCAGCAATTACACTACTAGGTATTTATCTAAAGGATACAAAAACAGTGATTCAAAGGGGCACATGCACCCCCATATTTATAGCAGCAATGTTCTCTAGCAGCTTTTAATCCATAGCTATTTTAGCCATCCTTCTAAGGCTTCACCCTTCTGAAATTTCTCTTAAATGTCCTGGTGTTCCAGAGAGATGTTCTACCCCGAATAAGCTGGAATGTGTCCCAACCCTGTGTGAGCTTCAGGAATGTTAAGTTTTCAGTTTCTTTGACATTCTTTATCTGGCATCATAAGCTTTCACCCTAGGCAGGCAAAGCTTGTTATTTAGTAACAGATTCAAGGGGACCCTGTGCAGAGTTTTGGAACTTTCTTTCTGTATAGCTGCCTTGTTTTGTGGTAGTCAATTTTGGAAATTCTCATGGGCTTATTGTCTTAAAATCAGATCTTTGTTTTCTCAATGCAGTAGGTTCCTAGGGCTCTGCTTGGGTACCCTTTGCTGCATGACCAGTGACTATACTTTAAAATTTGGTACAACTATAGAGATATCTATTTGTTTCTCCTCTCTTAAGGATCACAGACCTGTGTTGTTAGCTGTCCAACATCTGAACATAGTTCCAGCTTTTTAGTTGTTTATGGTAGAAAGACAAAACTGTACTACTTCATCATGGCATTGGTACCATCAGTATCTTTATTTTTCCATGTAGTTTCAACCTAAGTACTACCCAAAGCTTTAACGATGCAACATTTCTTTCTTTTTTTTTTTTAATTAATTTATTTTATTCAGAGAGAGAATGAGAGAGAGAAAGAGAGAAGCAGGCTCCATGCAGGGAGCCCGACATGGGACTGGATCCCGAGTCTCTAGGATCACACCCCAGGCTGCAGGCGGCGCCAAACCGCTGCGCCACCGGGGCTGCCCTCTTTTTTTTTTTTTTTATTGGAGTTCAATTTGCCAACATATAGCATAACACCCAGTGCTCATCCCGCCAAGTGCTCCCCTCAGTGCCCATCACCCAGTCATCCCAACCCCCCACCCCCTTCCCCTTCCACTACCCCTTGTTCTTTTCCCAGAGTTAGGTGTCTCACATGTTTTGTCACCCTCACTGATATTTTCACTCATTTTCTCTCCTTTCCCTTTATTCCCTTTCACTAATTTTTATATTCCCCAAATGAATGAGATCATATAACGTTTGTCCTTTTCTGATTGACTTATCTCATTCAGCATAATACCCTCCAGGTCCCTCCACATTGAAGCACATAGTGGGTATTTGTCATTTCTAATGGCTGAGTAATATTCCATTGTATACATAAACCACATCTTCTTTATCCATTCATCTTTTGATGGACACCAAGGCTCCTTCCACAGTTTGGCTATTGTGGACATTGCTTAACAATGCAATATTTCTTAAAAGAATGCTCCATATTGTTCCTGAAGTTTTCTACAAAGATGTTGTCCCCACACTTTTATACTATTTATCTTACCAGAATAGATAATTGTCAGATAATAAATGAGACATATATTCTGTTCTCCAATGTGTCCCAATCAACTTATTTGCTGGTATGTTGACTACAGTTACTTAGTAGAAAAACGACCAGAAAAACTACCAAGTTTGAATATGTGAGAAAATAATAACTGTATCAATACCTGACCTACAGGTATTTTCAAATACCTTCAATTATATTGGATTCTCATTTCTTAAGGGTAGAAACCTGAAGACTGATAAAACACTGTTTCTCATCACAGAGCAACTTTGATTGAGTATTAAATTTCCAGGGGAACAGGGGCTAGTCCAAATAGGCAAATATTCAGTGGCCTAATTATATGTTCTCTGAGAAAGAGCCTTTTCTTGCCTTGAAATGAGGAACTAATTTTTTGTTTGTTTTATTTTCAGTAGAAGAGCAGAGTTGAAGAGAAAATGAAAACGTATTAGAAGCCAGGGGTAGCCCACATACAAGAGATTTTCTTCTCTAACCATGTTTTATATAACTTCTTCTGGAGTGGCCGTGAAATTTCAGGAAGTCATAATAACATCCATCATAAAACAACAGAAATTAGAAACAAGCACATCACCATCATAGCAGTAGAATGTCAGCCATACCTTCCACCGATAGAACCTTAGGTGTGTGAAAATCAGGACCTTCATTTCTTGGGTTCCTTCCTCTAGGCATTAATATAGTGTGGTTTCCCCCTACCAAAATATTCTTTCCTATTACATCTCTGGCTGCCTTTACTGTGAATTCTGATAGCATTTCCATATTGTGGATGTCTTCAGTTTACATGCACTGATGTCAAATATTACAAGGAAAAATGACGGTAACATATTAACATAAAACTCCTCTAAATTCTCTAGATTCCTCTCTATCTGCAAACTTTTGTGAAGGGGCATTAACTCATTTTAGTTTTTGTTTTGTTCTGAGATCTATATCTATTTGTATCTAAGCATTCTTTTTTTTTTTTTTAATTTATTTATGATAGTCACAGAGAGAGAGAGAGAGAGAGAGAGAGAGGCAGAGACACAGGCAGAGGGAGAAGCAGGCTCCATGCACCGGGAGCCCGATGTGGGATTCGATCCCGGGTCTCCAGGATCGCGCCCTGGGCCAAAGGCAGGCGCCAAACTGCTGCGCCACCCAGGGATCCCCCTAAGCATTCTTTCGTCTCCCAAACAACTAATCCAAACCTATCTCTTTGAAGCACTGAAGAAGATATTGCTTTTTAAATGTAATTCAATATGTGTTCTTGTCAGATTTAGGGCTGGGTAATTTGCAACTAGATAAAGTCTTAAACAATCCATCTCTTCACATTTAATGTGTTCAAATTTTTTAGGAAATCTGTAAATATATGATCTTCACTTTTTTTTCACTCCATAGATTCTACTTTCCATCCCCTAATCTGCAATAACCATCTTATTTTTAAATCACTTAAGTGCTGACAGTGTTGCAGCAGCCTTGTAAGTTTATGTGATGAATACAGAACTGAAGACAGAAGAGAGATATGGGAGGGAGCAATGGATAAAGGGGAGGGAAGAGAGAGAAAACACATTTGTAGGCGAAAACATAAAGAATCTGTAGAAATTGGTGTCAGAGAAACTTCAAAAGATGTGAATATGTATTTACACTTCTTTCAAATATGCAGTTTTGCAAAAGTAACCATCAAAGGCTTAAGATGTGATCTAACATTTACTATTTTTCAAAGAAATGTTCAGTTCTTGGAATTATTATGGCTTTCTTATGTCCGTTAACATCTACAAAATGTTCTATCAATGACTCCACTGATTTAAACAGCTGGCACAAGAGATTGCAGCTACTGCCTGTTGTCCCTGTACGTCATTTGTTCAGCAGTCATATTTGTCAATCATTAAATTAGTAGCAAAAACAATACTTTTTAGTATTAGTAGCAAACAATTCCTTTTTTAAAGGAAATGTCACCAGATTTTGCAGCATTGTGGGACAAATAGAAGGAGAAGCATTGTGAAATAGGATCCTACTTAGGAAAAGGAAAAGAGAAGATCATGTAGGTTTCGGGTTACTCTCCAATTTGACCATCCAGATTCATTGTCTGTCATACACTAGCTGGACTCCATTTGCTGGCTGACTTCTGTTTGGAATCCACCACAAAATGGCGTTGGAAGATCACAGAGTAAGAGAGGAGAGCCACAAGTTTCTTCCTTTCCTGCTTCAGCCAAGCAGTGTCTGTGACTCTCCATGAGGATGAGTCCAGCTGGGCTGCTCCTCTGCAACTGTTCCAGCTTACTGACTCCTAGAATACCGATTCCTCTCTGTCCCCTTGCAACCTTAATAGCAATAACAGCTTCCAGCTACTGCTAGGCTCAGAATCTGATTGGTTACCTTAACACTGCCCATGACTCTGAGTAGTTCCTTCGTTCAAGTCTCTTAATTCGAATAATTTAGGGTGAATGATGTTTTTTCTACAAGAAACCTGACTGATATCACATATATTTGTTATATCTATTAGGATCCTGTTTGTGTTTTCCATTGGGATCAATAAGTATGTAAATATAGCTGGGTGTTTATATAAACACAAACACTTTAGTGTCGTTTACTTGAGGTAATACAGACTGATTCATTGAGCCTGGGACATTCAGAAGTCAAGCTGATAGGGAACACTGGTCTCAGAATATATATATATATACAGTTCCAAAAGATACTGAGCTGCTGTTTCTGGAATGGATGTCAAAAGGGCTAGCCGTGTTCCTGTTCTGTTCCTAATGCTTGCTAGACAGAGTAATTTTAGAAGAATCATAAAATCATAGCAGGCTGGGTTTAGATATACAGGAGCTCATTAAGCCCCTTAGAGTTAAAAACCCATTATGTTCCTGAATTCCCCTTATGTTGTTTTTGTTAACTGGTAGTTAAGTCTGTATTTGAATACTACCCATGGTTAAAAGTAAACTAGTTCCAAGGCTGGCCACTGCAAATCTGGACAGTTTGAGCTACTGGGAACTTTCCCCTCACATTCAACAGAAACCCCACTCACTATCACTCCTGCCACTGGTGCTAGTACCATCCTCCATCTGTCTAATCTCTCTGCCACACCACCATCTTCCAGATACTTGCATATAGTTATTATGATCACACTGAATTTCCTTTTTTCAACTAACTTTTTCAACCACTTGCCAAGCCCCTCTCTAGTTTTATGATCAGATAGCACTATTTTAATTTTAATTTATTTCTATTTTCCCAACTCTTCTCTGTGTCCCTAAGCAAACTCCCTTTATTGGAACCTGCTCATTTGCAATGCATTTGTATAGTCTTCCCTCTGCAGTTTCCCTGATGTGCAGGAGCTCCCCTGCTCTCTGATTCTCTCTTCAATGGTTTCTGTATTTCCGCTGAAGCCCTCATCTACCTCATGTACTGGACACACAGATAGCTATAAATCAAATCTTGCCTACTATGACAAGAACTTATCTACATTTGACTATGATCACTATTTTATCCATCCAGACAGGATTATATCCAGATTCATATAGAAATGGGAGAGAAGTATTTGACCTTGTACATTTTTTTTTCTCTTCCTAGCTCCTAGGGGCTATTTCTTCCCCCAAATAATTGATCCATTAACAATATTGTGCTTTCTGTAGGTAACAATCAGTGTTTAAGAAGTGGGATTTCCACTTCTTCAGATAGCAGGTCCTGACTTTCCTATCATCTATGATTAATCTAACAGGCTCTGGAACCAGTTTCTAAACTTTTGTTAATCCCTCTAAAAATACCTGCATCAACTGCTTTGTTCTATTACATAAAGCCTAGAACAAAACATGTCTTGATGACAAAAAAAAAAAAAAAAAATCACTTCAGGGTTCATTCACAAGTATTTCCTGAGTGTTTCATACATGGTAGGGCTTCCGCTCCAACTGAGTACACGAGGGGAGCTGGGAACCCCATCCGTGCTCTGGCTGTGGGCTTCAGCTATGAGACACTGTCCTATTTCAGTAGAAGGAGTCTCACTATTAAGATAAAAATATTTGTATAGCCCCCATAATGTCTCTTATTCTTTTATAAGCAAAGGAAAGAAAAAAATGAAGATGAAATACATCTAGGTATACTGAGAGTACAGGCTACATGAATTGTGAGCATTGAGTGTACATTTCACATTGTGAATTGTCACTACCACAACCATTTGTTTATTTGTTTGTTTGCTTTTCTGGGATTTTTATAGTCCCAGGCAGTAGTAAGATAGCCTCTTGTCTACTACTGGCTTTATCAAATGCTATGTATTGAAATGTGACAGTAACATAGTGGCTACCACTAAAATAAGACAACTTGACACCATAAAAAGAGTACAGACCTGAAAGCCATGGGTTCTATCTAATGCTAACTCCACTTCTAACAAATTTGTGAACTTGAATGATTCTCATCATGCTCTAGGCCCTCAATTTCAATCCTGTAAGTGAGAGGCTTGGTTTTGATGGTTTCAAAAATCACCTTATCTCTCAAATTTTCTGATTATATCATTTTGCTTGGAAAGCTAGAGAAGGAAAGAGAAGGAGCCAGCTTGCCCAGTTGCAAAGGGAGTTGAATGCTGGCACAAGAATTCAGGACTGTATGTGGGAATGTGTGATTATAGTACAATCATTATGATTCATCAAGAGAATAAATTCCCTTGTTGGTTACACATACACACTCCCCACCCCTTCCCACTCACAACTTTTACTTCCTGGTTTAGGAACAGTCTAAAAGTAGGGAAAGAATGTGGGTGGAGTGGGGAGAGGGGAGGGGAGGGGAGGGAGCGGGAAGTGTTCTCTATTTGGAAGAGATCTTTGGAAGCTCTTTTTCATGCTCATTTATACCACCTACAGTGCATTTATTCTTCCTTGCTGAATGTTTGATTATCCTAACCAGACAGAAAGTAATAAGTCAAAATAGTTACCATCACTCCTTTTCAAGCATAATAAGCTCAGCTAAAACATTTTCATACATACACAAATGATGACTTAATTCACTGAATAAAATTAAAGAAATCAAAATTAAGAGAATCAGTTATGCCAACAAGAGAGAGGGAAAATTGCGTAATAAGGCAACTCAATTTCTACACCTATGGGTGAGAGAGAAATGACCAAAATTGACCTTTAAAAGCAATTTTCCACTTTTTGTCCTCTGATATACTGAATCTACTCTCACAGTAATCAAATAGCTTAAAAGAAAAGCTTATAAGTAGGTTTTATAACCAGATAATATTCAGCTCAGGGACTCTCTAGATGGGCATAGTGTGTGTTGGCACTATCTGGATCACAGCACGAAAATCACTGGTTTTTAAGTTTTCAAATATTTGTGGGAAGCTCATGACAATGAGGATGGGATTTAGCTGAACTTTCCATGGACCTCAAAGTTAAATGTAATTTCTGGTGGGAACAAGATAGCACAAACTCATTTCTCCCTACTCTTTCTCACTAAATACAACACAAAAGACTGGAGAAAATGCAAGAGGCAATCAAGGGAGAATAGTGAAAAATGGAGTGAGGAAGTCAAACTGACTGAGGACATCAAGGCTGAAAGAACAACACAGTATTAACAGCATTTTAGGACCTTCCACCCAACAAAGGAAGTGATCTAGATGCTGCATCTCCAGATCCCTAAGTTGGCAACAGAAAGTGAGCATTGTGGACTGAATTTTTGTATCCTCTCAAAATATATATGTTGAAAACCTAACCCTCAGTGTAATGATATTTGGAAGAGGGGCCTTTGGAGGTTAATTAGATTTAGATGAGGTCAAGAGGGTGGAACCCTTATAGGATTAGTACCCTTGTAAGAGAAAGATAGCAGAGTAGGAGGATCGGATGGTCATCTTGTCTCACCTATAGATAACACCCATATCAGTATAAATAACTCAGAAAAGAACTCTGAAGACTGGAAAAACAGACTCTCCACAGCTAAAGCTATAGAAGAGGCCACATCAAAGAGGACCTCTCATATTTTATAAACTTTAGTTCCAAAGGAAAAAAAAAAACAGGAAGAGAAAAAGGCAAGCTCCCACAGAAGAAAGGCTATGTGAGACTAAGAGTAAGAAGATAGCCATCTGTAAGACAGAGAAGAGGGTCTTTACCAGAACCTACCATCTATGCTGGCAATCTGATTTTGGGCTTCCAGCCTTGACAACTGTGAGAAAATAACTGTCCATTGGTTAAGCCACCCAGTGTATGGTATTTTGCTATAGCAGCCCAAGCTGACTAGGACAGTGACCCAATTAGGTCATCCTTCCCCAGATGGAATGGGATCTCTGATGACAATACCAGAAAAACTGGTGGCACCAGTTTTGGGGACAGACCAGGAGCTCTCAACTACCATTAAGTGGCCAAGATACACACTTTCCTTCCTTGCTGACCCTGAGATTCCTTCCCACCACTGAGAGACATCAGTGGCTGATGGTGCCAAATATCATTTAACAAATTAATATCCTTTAACAAATATTTATCTCACAGCCATTTTGTGCCATGCACTGTTCAAGGTGTTGGCATTTGTCTGTGGGAAAAAAAAAAGCTAACAAAACAAGGTATCTACTGATAATAACACTTGAAGATATCATTTCATTAAGAATTTTAAGAAGACAAGTGAATGAAATTATATAAAGCTTATCATGGTAAACTTAAATGCAAACATTCACACACAGATTAATGTTCAGGCCCTCAATTTGAATCCAACTTTTTCAAGAAACTGGTGAAAACCTTAGACTGAGATTATCAACATAGTTATTTTTATGGTCTTCTGATTTGTCACCAAGCGCCACACTGTCATAAACTGGCTAGTTTGTGCTGAGTTTAGCAATTACCTTTATTAGAATTCTTAGTCTCTGTATCAACAGTTATTCACAGTTTAGATTTTAAATACAGTTTTCTACAAGACTGCTAAGAAGATTGTTTCTCCCCAACATACTCTGAAATGCCAGCTGCCTGCTTTAATCTAGAAAAGGCATCTGTTGATGTAACGCAATGTTGCTCTGTCTGTGATCAGCGTTCACCAGCCTTTTACTCGTCTGAATATTCTCTGGGATCTGCCCAATACTGTGGCAATGGGAAGAATTTAATAGCCTCTAACTTGTTGGGAAAAATGTAATTTCCTAACTAAATCCAAATTTAAAAGATACTCCACAAGGAACAAATCATGGAATCTCTGTTATTCTATTAAACATTCAACTGATTGTGGTTTTCTGAGGATTAATTATATAAATACTAATTAGGCAAACTAACATATTCTCAGGCAAAACTGGACAGCATGCTACTTTATTTTTCAATGTGACATGTTTGCTTCAAATATAAAATACCATCCATTCAACTGACAATAATGGGATATTGCTTACCTAAGCTTAAAATTACTTTTTGGGGGGGGGGAGGGGAGAACATACTGGCCTTTTTGGAATAATTTCAGATTTATGGACTAGTTGTAAACATAATATGGAGAGCTTCTGTTTATTCCTTACCCGATCCCTCTTGTTAACATCTTAAATCTTTTTTTTTTTTTTTTTTTTTTTTTTTTTACATTTGTCAAAACTAAGACACTGACATTGGTACATTGCTATTACATAAACTCTGGACTATATGAATTTCATCAGTTTTTCTATGAAACGTCCTCTTTCTGTTCCAAGATGGAATCCAAGGTGCCATATGGTTTCTAGTTGTCACATGTCCCCAGTCTCTGGCCTATGAGTTCTTAGTCTTGATTCTCATGATCTTGGCAGTCTTGAGGAGTACCAGCCAGGTAGCTTACAGAATATTCCCTATCTGAGTTTATTTAACCCTGTTTGTCTCATGATTAGATTGACATTATGTGGTTTTAGAAAGACTATGATACATGTGATCTTGTCACATCAAATCAGGGGAAATATGACCCATAAAGCATCACTGGTGATGTTAAATTTCATCACTTTCATAAGATGATGTGTGTCAGGTTTTTGCATTGTAGAGTTACCATCTTTCCCTTTCCCTACTTTATTCTTTTAGATGTGTAGCTTTATTTATGCTTTTATTTTAAAATGATTAAATTACAGAAAACATAACAACACTTGTATACCTACCACTCGGATTTCTTTTTAAGATTTTATTTATTTATACATGAGAGACACAGAGAGTCAAAGGCAGAGGGAGAAGCAGGCTCCCTGCAGGGGGTCTGATACAGGTCTCAAACTCAGGACCCCAGGATCATGACCTGAGCCAAAGGCAGACACGCAACCACTGAGCCACCCAGATTCCTGACCTCTCAGATTTTAATAAGTTTTAAAATTTCATCATTTATGTTCCAGGTGGGTTCTTTTTTTCCTAAAGATTTTATTTATTTATTTATTTGAGAGAGAGAGAGAGTGAGTGAGAGAGAATGAGAGTGCACAAGTTGTGGGGGAAAGGGAGAGGGAGAGGAGGAAGCAGACATCCCGTTAAGCAGGGAATCCAATTCAGGGCTCAATCCCAGGACCCTGGGACCATGACCTGAGATGAAGGCAGATGATTAACTGACTGAGCCACCCAGACACTCCATCACTAGGTGTTTTTGTATATGTATATATATAAAAAAATTAATATTCCTTATATGTTATTACATTATTCCATTTTCCTTTCTTGCTTTATAGAGACAAATTTATTAAAAACTAATGTTGAAGGGGGTAAAAAGCAAATTTCATGTTAATAAATACTATGAGAACATTTATGTAAATAAAAAACCAATATCATTTTATGACTACGTGAATATATAGTATCAAAATCATAGAACCAAAAATATTTTTTATTTTTTCTTTCCTCAACTTTCTTTTCTGAACTCCCTTCTTTGAGTTTGTTTCTTATGTAAGTACATCATTTAGTAATATTCCTTTAGCAGGAGTTTGAGAATATTAAACTTTCAGTTTTGGGGTGTCCAAAATTATCTTTATTTTACCCTAATCATTGAATAATATTTTAGCCGGGTATAGAAATCTAGGACAAAAATTATTTCCTCTCAGAATTCAAAGGTAAGAATCTGATAGAATGCTATCATCAGTCTAACAATAATTCCTTTGAAAGTGTTTCCTTTTCTTCCATTTACTTTCAATATTTTATTTCATGTTGTAAGATGTCACTCAGCTATGTCTAAACTGACTTGATTTTAGTTCTGCTGTTTCAAAGTCAATGTCCTCCTCCTTTGAGTCTTTGAAGATTTGCATTTTGTAAGTTACTCTCTGCCAAACTGTAACTGAAAACTCAACCTCAGTTGGTAGACAGAACTTGCCTACTTTCCATTTCTAGGACAAGGCAGTCCTTCAACAGTTCTGGTTTTATCGTGGTTGATAGGTTTCATTCATGCCTCTGGGCCAAATGTCTTTTTCTTGGTAGAAAATGCTTGAAAACTGTTCACAGTTACTAAGATTTACATGGTTTTGCTGCTTTACTGAGTGATTGGGCCTAAGATCTCACTTCTGTGACTTCTGTGCTCTCCAGAAGGAACTGATACTCTTCCATTCAAAGTTTTGAATGTGTATATTAATTTAAAATTAATTCTATTTTATCTTCTCCAGAATTTCTAAGTGTTTGTAGGACTGGGTAGCTAGCTCTGTTACATCATGAGAGTCTACCACACTAACTGAAAGCACCAGAATACTATTTCTAGACTTCCTATGGAAATAAAATGAGAATGTTGAACAAAAATATCATTTCCATCTCGTAGATGGCTGAAATCTAACTGAAGATACCAGGCACATACTTAAATAACACAGAAGTAAAAATGTTATTGGGCAGCATTGCATAATGAGTCAAGCAGTATAGATTAAGGATTAGGAATGCCTTGGCTCTTAAGCCGGGATGTCTAGATTAGAATCAAAGCCCCATCATTTCACTAGCATGTAAAAACTGTTCAAAAAAAAGGTCAAAAACCGGTCTCAGGGGATCCCTGGGTGGCGCAGTGGTTTAGCGCCTGCCTTTGGCCCAGGGCGCAATCCTGGAGACCCGGGATCGAGTCCCATGTTGGGCTCCCGGTGCATGGAGCCTGCTTCTCCCTCTGCCTATGTCTCTGCCTCTCTCTCTCTCTCTGTGACTATCATAAATAAATAAAAAATAAAATAAAATAAACTCTGCCTCATTACTTCAGCTTAAAGCATGTTCTAGTTCATGAATTTGGCTTTAGAAAAAAAACAAAACAAAACAAAACAAAAAAAAAACCGGTCTCAAAATTAACCTACCATAAGAGTGATTTGGCAGAGAAGAGATTTCATAATAAAGATTTATTTTGAAACAAGCTGCACTATGATTCAAACCTACCCCCAAAAGTGAGAGTTGTAACCCTGTCTTTCTTCCAATAGAAACCACTCAGAGACTGATATTTTCCTATGTAATGTGGGAAGCATACTGGATAGGTGTCCAGTTCAAACCTGAGAACTAATCAGATAAAGGACTTGTCAGAGAGGACTAAAGTAGCCTGGAAACAAAGTGCCCAGTGGCAGTGGCACAAACCAGTGAGAATCCTCAGGACTAGATATGGGAACTATGGCAGCAGATATTGCAGAACTAGAGCCAATCAGTCCTTGCCCAAAAGAACCACTGGGAGATAACTGGAGATTAAGAGTATTTCTTTGCAGTGGATTGCTTAAAAAGCCATAGACTAAGGAGATACAACCACTGGAGAAATAGAAGATATTATTTCATAGAGGTTGCAATCAGAAGAATCCAGCAAAGGAATTTTGCATGGAAGCAAAACAAGCTTCATATAGCCAGTCCCAGAGAGTTTGAACATATTTTACAATAATATCAGCCAAATATGAACTTTCTGCTTCCACCATTACTGTGGCAAGTGGGAAAAGAGGTAATAGAAAAAGAAAAAAAAATGGAACACTATCTTTTTCCAATACTACTGGTTCTCCCTTACAAAATAGTGTTTGTGAAGTTGTATTACCTTAGGGTGAAGAGCAAAGAGACAGGATTGCCAAATTTTAATTCAGTGGCAAGGGGAAAAATTTTCCTAGCTGAATGAAGTTTAAGAGAATAAATGTAAAGATTTTTCTACACATATTTCAAAGGCACTCCTTTCTTCTGAATCCTCTTTAATCCAAAATGGCCTTCTACTATTAATTTTCTAATTTCTTTCCCAATCCAAATTTTTATTTTAAAAAAATCCATAATACGTAAATAGATGAGTTATTCATTACAAATACTGTGACACAAAGGAGCTAAGCTTGTCTTCTTTTATTAAAAGTATTATTTCAATATATTTCATAGATTACAATTTATTGTGATATATTTCACAGTTTTTTCCCCTTGACCCAGGCATTATTTAGGAGATTTTTCTATTATCGTTGTCGTTATTATTTCCATGGGCATTTCAGTATTAGGAGTATTGAGCTAGAAACCTATATATCATTTTAACATTATCAAATACAATGAATTCCAAACAGATTTCCAAAATATGTTTTTCTTTTTTTTTTTTTTTTTTTTTTTTTTTTTTTTTTTCTTTTTTTTTTTTTTATTGGTGTTCAATTTACTAACATACAGAATAACACCCAGTGCCCGTCACCCATTCACTCCCACCCCCCGCCCTCCTCCCCTTCTACCACCCCTAGTTCGTTTCCCAGAGTTAGCAGTCTTTACGTTCTGTCTCCCTTTCTGATATTTCCCACACATTTCTTCTCCCTTCCCTTATTTTCCCTTTCACTATTATTTATATTCCCCAAATGAATGAGAACATATAATGTTTGTCCTTCTCCGACTGACTTACTTCACTCAGCATAATACCCTCCAGTTCCATCCACGTTGAAGCAAATGGTGGGTATTTGTCATTTCTAATAGCTGAGTAATATTCCATTGTATACATAAACCACATCTTCTTTATCCATTCATCTTTCGTTGGACACCGATGTTTTTCTGAAAGACAATCATACTGTGCTTATTTCCTGCCTTGAATAATTTTTTTTTTTTTTACTTCTTCTACTTTAATGACTTCTTAAAGCTTTACATAAGTCTTCTATGTAGTCAGAAGCAGAGGTTTTCAGATTGTTTTCAGGCAAGCCTTAGGGTTCCCCGAGATGCTTCACGTTCCAGTCCGATCATGTGACTCTGACTGGGCAGAAATCTGGACCTCAGCCCTGTTTTACTCAAAATAGATTCTTTTTGATAAGTTTCATATATAATTTGGTTTTATATGAAAAAAATGAAGCATTCTTTCCTAAGAAAGAAATTCAAACCCATCAGTTTAAAATGCATATACTCTTTCGATCTCTCCGTATGACTGTTAGGAGCCTTTCAAATACAGTCTTAAAGGAAATCAAATAATAGTTCCACACTTTCTTAAGCAAAGCAGTCATAGTTAGCACAAATAAACATATTTTGAGTTCAAAACTCTGCTCACTACAAAGACACATATACATCTTAAATCCAATGGCAAACCTAAATCTAAATCCATTCAATTGTTTCCAAAATATAAGTCATCATCATCATCTGGTTCCTCACCAAGACAAATAAGATAATCTGAAGAAGAAAAATTTTGTTGTATGGGCAAAAAAGCACTATGGGAAATTCCATAAGTAGCAAATTGGCTCTTAAAAGAAACCTTTTTTTTTTTTTTTTTTTTTAGTTAAAAACACTGGCTAATAAATTCATAGGAAAAATTCTCCAGCTCTGAAAATATTTAAGTATTTTATTTTCCATTCTCAGAAAAAAATTCTCTGAATTTATTTCCTAATGATATTTAGTGCTTAGAATACAAAGATAACTCACGGTATGTGAGAAACATAACAAAGAAATGTTAAACAGAATAGCTTTATAAATTTCAAACAAATGCATGCCAGAGCCCATTACAGACATTACATATTTACCTAAAGATAAAAATGTTATTTTATCATGGTCTATCTTAAGATAATACTATTTAAAGAGTTCTAGGAAATTTGTATCAAATAAAAAAAATACATTATCTTCTATTACATATTTTCAAAATCATAAATGGTTTTATAATTTTTACATAATTCACATCATTTAGGTCTTCTTTTATTTGATTTAATAATATCCAAAATATTTGGAAGGAGCACTCACTGTGTTAACAAAACTAACAGAAGAGAATCTTGATTTAGGGACTACTTCTTACAACTGGACATGGTAATTCTTATACTTTGAATACAATGTCAGAGTTTTCTAAATTTTAGGGATGCCTAGGCGGCTCAGCTGTTGAGCATCTGCCTTTGGCTCAGGGTGTGATCCTGTAGTCCCGGGATCGAGTCCTACATCGGGCTCCCTGCATGGAGCCTGCTTCTCCCTCTGCCTATGTCTCTGTCTCCCATGAATAAATAAATAAAATCTTTAAAAAAAAGAATTTTCTAAATTTTAATACTCTATTTCTGGGTTTTCTAGAATATATTTGAACATTCCATACCATGTGTGTTCCTTTTTTTAGTTGAAAAAAGAGAGAAAATAAATATTGACTTCTACAATATTCAGTAGTGAAAGGGGAAAGGAGGGATGCTCAAACTGGAGGTAAGGTGTGACTCCCAACTATGGTCACCTTCTGGTTCATTTTGTTGGGAGCCCTCCCTGAGCACCAACATAAATGTGTCCAGCCACAAATTGTCCACCCAGAGCATGCTATATTAAACAGAGCTAGCTTTTTCCTTTCTTGTTTCTTTTTCTTGCTTAATTTTTCCTACTTTTCTGTGTTTGGGCTTCATTATGGATCAGGAGATCCTTAATGAAGACTCATAGCCCATGGCAACAGCTGCTTCATCTTAATTCTTCTTGTACTACCAGTGTCCCATTCACTTGGTGTTTGTACGTGGCTTGTATTGCCATTATTTAAAAAAATCATTCTAGTCTATAGGGCAGCAATTAAGAGTAAAGGCTTTGAGTAAAATACATTATTCTTGACTGTGGGTGCAATGTTTTACAGTGGATCTCTAGAGCTTATTCATCTTGCTTAACTGAAACTTTACGCCCATTGATCAGAAACTCCCATTTCCCCTTCCCTGTAGCTCTTGACAACCACTATTCCACTCTTTGATTCTGTGAATTTGACTTTTAGATATCTCATGTAAGAGGAATCATATAGTATTTCTCCTTTGTCCATACAGAAATGGCTCATTTCACTTAACATAATGTCCTTAAGGTTCATCCACATTGTTGCATATTGCAGCATTTCTTTCTTTTTCTAGGATTTTCCCAAATTCATAATACTGAAACTGTTTTGGAACTAGATAGTAGTGGTGGTTACACAGCATTGTAAATATATCAAATGTCCCTGAAATTATTCATGTTAAAATGGTTAATTTTGGGATACCTGGTTGGCTCAGTCAATACTATCTTTAGTCATTCCCCAGTCAGTTAAGCATCTGCTTTCGAGTCAGGTTGTGATCCCAGGGTCCTGGGATTGAGCCCCACAGCAGTCTCCCTGCTGAGCTGGAGGTCTGTTTCTCCTTCTGCCCCTTCTCTGCTCATGCTCTATCTCTATCTTCCAAATAAATTAATAAAATATTTTAAAAATGGTTAATTTTATGTTAGATAAATTTCACCTCGTGGAAGATGAAGAAATACATTTTTTACAAAAAAGATTTTTTAAAAGTTCTAGTATCACATATCTAAAAGATGTGGATTTTACTATATGTCAATTATACCTCACTAAATATCACTGCAGCAAAAGAAAAATATTAAAGCCTTTAGAGTCAGATGCCATGGGTTCAAAGCCTGCCTCTGCCATATATTAGCACTCTGTGAGCATAGGCAAATTATTTAAACTCCCTACTGTTGAGTTTTCTCATGTGTAAAATTATAATACTAATACTGTTGAGGATATGTGAGTTGTGGTGCAATTAAAATGGCATCATGGTATTTAACCAGAACCACAAGCCCAAATCCTCCCTTAATGCACTCACCTCTCCTCCACAAAGTCCTTGAAATTTGCACAAAGCCAGCTGGGGTTCTGAGACTCCAGGGCAGACCCTGGTGATTTAGTCTGAAAAAGTGTGTTTTTCCTTTCTGACCTCAAACAAAAAAACAGACCTGTTCCATTTATATCTACCCCAAAGTTAATTTCAATGCAGCATTTCTATGTCGGAAAAATTATAATAAAACTATATCTCTTAGTGCAAAGGAAAAGAAATGACAGAAATAAGTCCATGTGTCTCAAAGCTTGGAATGGAGCCAGCCCAGGCCACTATCCAAGGCATGGCTACTGAATTGGAGTGCATAGAGAGCACCTCTAGCTGTTACTATTCTGTGCTGGTGTAGATCCCTGTGTATCAGGACTGAGGTCCAGTACGAAACCTGAAATTTGACTGGTACAAATCTGGACACTCTTTCTTGAGGTAGGGTAACTTGACCTTGATTCCAACTCACTTTTAGGGAATGACTAAAGACAGTATTGAAAAAGGAACAGAGAGGAGCCTTGCATGCCTTTCCCTGAAAGCCAACAAATATCATCCTCATTGGTTCGTTATAGAGATTCAATGAAATAATCTATGAAAGCATGGATAACAATGCTGAAAATAAGCCAAGTTATTATAAGTAGGAGATGGCAAAAGTATTTGTTGAATTGACTATGTCATTTTGTCAAACTGTCTACCCTGCTTTCTTCTCATTGTCTTCACTGTGGATGGCAGGGTTCTGGGCTACATCATGACTTTGTAGGAGAATCCTGCATATTCACCTTTTTTAGAAGCATTTCCCTTTGAGCCTTGTGCAATCAGGACATAAAGGTAAAACGAACTATATCATTACTTTGAAAAGCTCAGGATCATTCTAATTGCTTAGCAGTACAGGGACTGTGCAAAGGGCTTAAGCACTAAGACAAGCTGTTATAAAAAGGGTTACATGTATCTTAGCTACACTGGTTCTTTGGAAATCAAAAACTCTGACAATGCACCCCAGGGAAGCAACAATTCCTGTGCTTTTCAGGCAGATGAGCTTAATACTTGCCATACAGTGACTTCAGACACACTGCCTTTCTGGAAATGAGATTGTATTTCAAAGAACTGGCTCTTGTTATCGATCTCTTCTCTTCTAAAGAATAGTGGGCGGGGGGGGGGGCGGGGGGAATGCTCTCTTTGAAAGAGGATTTTAATGTTTACTGTCATTTTGGAAATGCAGGACTCACCCCACAGTTACTGATCATTTTTCTCCTAAGTGCTATGCAGTACAGTTCTGAAAGATGTCAACATAAATCTGAATATCCCCACCATAGGGATTTTCCTTAGGTGGTACCCCTGGAAGCATGAATAACAATAAATGATTCCATTCCTGATGCTCTTTTTCTATAAAACCTAACTTCTTATTAAGTAAGTAAACATTTTTACTGGCCATTAGATGTCCTTTAAGAATGCTTTAAAAAGGGTATGTCTGGCTGGCTCAATTGGTGGAACATGTGACTCTTGATCTCAGGGTTGTAAATTCAAGTCCTGTATTGGGTATAGAGATAACTTGAAAAAATAAATCTTTTTTAAGAAAAGAGAGAATGTTTTACAAAGATTTCATTTAGAGAAGGATTGAAAGGTGCATAAATTGTAAGTATAAACATACCTTAGAGATACTAAACCCTCTTGTCATTTACAAATAATCTTTTAACTGAAAACTTTGGTTTTCTTTCTTTCTTTCTTTTTTCTTTCTTTCTTTCTTTCTTTCTTTCTTTCTTTTCTTTCTTTCTTTCTTCTTTCTTTCTTTCTTTCTTCTTTCTTTCTTTCTTTCTTTCTTTCTTTCTTCTTTCTTTCTTTCTTTCTTTCTTTCTTTCTTCTTTCTTTCTTTCTTTCTTTCTTTCTTTCTTTCTTTCTTTCTTTCTTTCCCTCTTTTTTTTTTAAAGATTTTTTATTTATTCATTCATGAGAGACACAGGCACAGGGAGCAGCAGACTCCCCTCAGGGAGCCAAATGCGGGATCTGGTCTCCAGGATCATGCCCTGGGCTGAAGGCAGGTGCCAAACCACTGAGCCATCCAGGGATCCCTTCTTTCTCTTTCTTGTGAAACTTTGACTTTCTCTCATTACAGACTTTGGAAAGACATATGTCTGACCAGTTGTTACTTATACTTCTTGTTTTAAAAGTCCTATCCCATTTATTTAACCAAAAGTCACTAATGTTAAGGCTTCTTACTGGTTTTCATAATCACTTAATTAGCCTGCTCTGTTATGCAAAAGGAATTAATCTTACATTTTCTTTCATTCTTTATGTTTCATATTTCTTGATTTATCCAAGACAGAAAATACGTACCACTTACTTTTTTAATGTAAAGTCTGTATCCAATTCTACGATAACGTTTTGTCAATAAGAAAAGTCAACTTATCGACCATCTTGATTTTTAACTCAATGAACTACCTACTCTTCCTTATCAGTATTTAGCTAATGCTCCATCACTTCTTGACAAGGGCCCACAGTTTAACACTGCTCAAATCGTTCTAAAGAAAGCAATGACGTATCTCTAAATATTTTCAATACCTTTATACAACACTCCTTAAAATTATTCATGCTGATTGTGACTACTGTAGAGAAATACAAAGTATGTTAAAAAAAAAAAAGTAAATGGCTTTTAAGGATGGCAACCTAGAAAATATAGATTTGGTGCTCTTTGTTGCCATATCCCCAAAATATTTGCTTAAACTCCCTTTTGAACACAGCCTATAAATACACCACTCCTCTCCCATCACTTTTTTTCCTTCTAGCTTCTAGGAGATAGCCTAGGAAACAGTGTATTGCTGTGGACTTCCCCCCCTCCACCCAAAAAAAGGAAGGAGAACCTATATAACATCATTGCTCTTATTTATTTAGTAAATAAATAAGCCTCAAAATCTTTGACTAAAATTACACTTGAATTGTTTAAGATAGGTTTGGTATCTGATATAATTTGTATGTCTTATTTGGACATCTGTTCTCAGTCTTGTGTAGATACCAAGAACATCTCTTAGAGGAGCATTAAGTCTATGAACTGAGCAAATGGCTACAAAAATCTAAACCTTTAAAGTACTCTGTAAGCATTATAATGTAGTAAAAGCATTTTCTTTCAAGTTGGACAGAGTCAGGTTCTTTAAATTGAAACTGAATAAGCCTTATATAAGAACCCAAGATTAATTTTTTTTGGTATCGTATGGACATTTGTTGAAGTGTTTCAGCTATTCAGAGATTCATGTTTGGGGTTAATAAAACAGCAATGAACCAGCAAAGAAGAGAGAGAGAGTAGGGGAAGGAGGGGAGAGTATCATGGTGCTCATGCATGCATGTGTGTACACACACACACATACAAACACACACACACACAGAGAAAACAAAATCTTCCCGTATCCTCTACAGAGTATCTCAGTGTAACTGAGACTATCTCTATTTAGCTGACAACTGTTGAACTAAACAACTCCAGAAAGAACATTCTATTTGGCTGTAATCAAGTCCTGTTTTCTAAGGCAGCAGAGAAGAGTGGTTATCAACTGGAGACCCACAGATCTGGTTTCAGTCTTGAGAGGGTATTTAATCTCTCACACTTAAGTCTCTTCTATATAAAATTAAGATCATAATTCCTGCTTCATAATCTGTTATAGGATTAAATTAAATGTCATATTAAAGAGTTTTAGCATTAATCCCAGCACTGCTAGTTATTTTACAATTAAGTTCCTACTATAAGACAAGTTGTAAGTCTTAATGGCTACTCTGGTCCTTGTATCAATGAATAAACAAGGGAGAACAATTACTAAGAATAAAACAAAATATACTAGAACAATTGGCTATGTGAATATCAACACAGATACAGATGATATATATACAATAAGACAAAGGGAGAACAGAAAGAGATGCCTTCTAGAATGGCAGTGTGAAGAGCCTGGTGGCGCTCGGCACAAAGAAACTATTGAATAACTGTTGAATATTTCTGAGAACATTTTTAAAAATAGTAACAATTTAAAATCTATAGAAAAGATAAAGTTACCACATGATCTAACAATTCCATTCCTATGGTATATCTCTATGAGAAATGGAAGTTCTATCCACAGGAAAGCTTATGAATATTTATAGCACCATTACTCAAAATAGCCAAAAAGTAGAAACACCTTAAGTGGTCAATGACTGGTGAATAGATATATAAAATGTGACTAATCCATACCATAGAATACTATACAGCAATAAAAAGAATGAAGTACTGATGTATGCTACAACATGTATGAACTTTGGAAGCATTAAGCTAACTGAAAGAAATTCATTAAGCTAAAGGAAAGAAAGATCATATAATATATATATTTTTTCCATTTCTAGGAAATGCGCAGAATAGACAAATCTATAGACACAAAAAAGAAGATGAGTATTTGCTAATGGCTAGTGGATAGGGAACACAGATCAGTGGGATGGGCAGTAGCTTATTAAGTTTACAGGATTTCTTTCTGTGCTAATAAAAATGTACCAAAATTAGATGGTTGCATAACTCTGTAAATATACTAGGAACAACTGAATTGTAGACTATGTATTTGTGAATTGTATGACATGTGAATTACATCTTATTGAAACCATTTTGAAAAAAGTGAGATAGGATTTGACACAAGTTCTTTAACAATTGGTTTAAGAGGAAGAGAAATGGAAAGACAGAGTGAGCAAGTCAGTGTGCAGGAAACCATTGATTGTTTTTGACAGGAAAGAAATAATATTATATAAGTCAAAAGTTTTGAAAAATTTCTCTAAAAAACCATAACAATTTTCCTAGATGAGTATAAAAATTCTTGAGGGAAAATAGCTTCAGAATGGGTGGAGAAAAACCAAAACACTAATTCACTGTAGTTAGCAATAAATTACTTTCATTATTTTACAATCATAGTTCTTACATCTTTTAAGTTATCAATAAACAAAGAAGACTCTTTTTGTTCAACTACATATTTTCCTTGAACTAAATGAGTTTTCATTTGCCATGACTTTTTATTCATGTTTCTTTTGCCATATTTGAATATACTTGCTTATTTGTATTAGCATTACCAGTAATACTAATACCACACTAATCTTGATACTAATATGTTACAAGCAAAATCCCTTGCTAGTAGCTTAGCCTCTAATTTCCTTTAGAAGTCTCCTTCCCCCTGTAATATGGTGATAATTTTCACTTCTTCTAATCTCATACCAAATTTTATATCCAGCTATCAAAATTTGAAAACTATCTATCCATGGACCATAACACTGTGATAATCGACAACATCAGATCTTGAAATCAGAGCGCCTGGAAGTTGCTCTAGAAATTATCTTGACCACTTCTTCATTTTTATCTTTTTTTTTTTTTACTTCCTATTTCATTTCAACAGATAAAATTCTTTGTTACTTGTTATTTGTTCTGATACTTAGCAATTGTACATATAGGACCTCCTGGAGCAAATCATCAATCCATTTTTGAAGAGCAGTGGAAAATGGCTATCTCCTTCCTTTCAATGTCCTTTTTATGTATATATGTTTTAATGTCACCTTCCAGGCATCTTTGTTTACTATAATAAATAACCGACTTCATTTTATCTGTCAGTTAAAAAGGCAACATAGAACAAACAAAACAAAACAAACAAAAATCGATGAATATCTATACTTAGATGTGTAAGATTAAGCAGGTAACTGTTTAATGCAATACCATATTAAAAATAGTATCTGGCATTTACTGCTTTAAGCAATTTATGTATTCTCTATCACTTGGTATTTACAGCAATTCTTAGAGAAATTCTTATTAATATCTACATTTACAACTGGGGACACCAAGGCACAGAGCAATTATTTGCTTAGTCACAAATAGGCATATTTTTAGTTATTTTAAAACATTTTTAAAATGGAACAAGTAGATTCAATAGAACAAATGCTCAAAATAACTGAAAGACAAATCAAGTAGCTGTTAATATTTCCTGCTGATTCTTTTAGGTACAAGTAAATATTAAAACATACATAAATATAGTAAGAATAGTCCACTGAATCCCCATCATCCAGCCTCAACTCCCATCAACTCAACACCTATCTTGCCTCATTTTCCCTTTCACTCACATCCCCTTGAATATTTTGATAGAAACCTAATATCCTATAATTTTTCCTTAACATTTATTAAGTATCTCTCAAAGATAGAGGCACTTTTAACATAATCACAATACTCCCATAATACCTAAAACAAACAATATAGTACCATAAAATGTACAATTAGTGTTCACAATTCTCTAATAGTTCCCTTTTTTTGACAATTTGAACTGGAATCCAAATAAAGTCTATATATCACAATTGGTTAACATGTCTCTTAATCTATAGATTTCTCTTCCATCTTTAATTTAATTTAATTTAATTTAATTGTAATATATTTGTTCAAGATACCACTACCTGTAAACACATAGTATCTATTCCAGTCTATATTTTGCAGACTACATCACAGTGGTATATTTCAACAGATCTCTCTGCACTGGTACTTTCTGTACTTTCTGTTGTTAATTCTAGAGCCTTGATCACTTTGGGGGTGGTGCGGATTTTTAAAATAGAAAAATGTTGGTCTTTTTAGAGAATTGAGAATGCAGAGAAAAATCTACCGTAAGTATCAATTTAGCTAAGATTAGATATAAGAATGAATAAAGACAAAAAATTTGCCTGAAATCCAACATCCAAGACAGAGTCTAGGATTTGGAACGACAGAGTAAAAACTAAATATAATAAGTATTTCCCAAAGCTTGGTCAGAGTTTAACAGACCAATCAACAGGGATGAAAAACATTCCAAGCCTTAATTTGAAATCTTTCAAACTGACTCACAAGCTACAAATAGGTACTAGGCTTTGTTCTTTCATGGTTTGTGTTCCTACATTGACTACTAGAGTGAAATCCAGAACCATTTGTCACACATTGCTCAGTGACACTGTTTAATTTCTATAAAAGAGAGAATGAAATCAACTTTGAAAAGTAGTAGAGTATTGGCTATAGGAGCAATCCTCAGCTTTCCTGAAGAAAGAAAAGAGTAGAGTAAGATAATTTTTTGACAGTATCACAAACTGAGATTTTTTTTAACTTTTGAAAAATTATAGGACAAAGGAAGTCCATTGTCACTTATTCTAAATTCAGTTGTGTATACTGCAATGCAAGAGAGAATGACCTTTAGTCATAAATTTTGTAATTTCCCATCTTCATGCCTCAGAGACATGTAGCTCCTAATTTTAGACAACCTGCATGTTGTTAAGTCGTGGATTATTGGCTTTGTATGAAATGGCAAAAGACCAAGCAAGTGGGATTAAAACATGATCCCAGGAAAAAAATACCCATGTAGTATGAATGGTTTTGCAAGTCATGGTTATTTTTTCCCTCTCCTCATCTAAATTTCACATGGAGCTCTATTAATGCCATTCTTTTAAAAGTGGGTTGGCAAGATACAGATTTCTATGCAGGTTTGTATGTAAATCAGCTGTCTATTAAACTCTCCCTTCTAATCTCCACCACGTTCTTTCATTTGTGTGCTTTATGTTAGAAGATGACTCTTAATTCTGCCTTTTTATTCCCATTAGGAAATGCTTTACATTTTTTAACGGCATGGAGCTCTCAGCTATGTGAACCTGATTGGCTGTGAGAAATTAAGTTCTTATTCAATTCTTTATCCTGAGTACATCATAAGTACAAAAGAGTCTCCGAGTTAGAGCTATCTATAATTTTGATGGAATAAAACCATTACAGAAAGTATAATATCCCAGGACATGGCATTCTTTATTTAAAACGTATAACGGCTACCTGAAATGGTAAAACTAGTAATCTTTTGGGCCCTACAGCCTAGATCTAAATCTCAGATCTATCACTTTGCCAACCATATGATTTTGCATGTCTCTTACTCTGAGAGAATTTCTTCGAAAGTAAAATATGTGAGAAAACTTCTTGTTCAGGAAGGATATTAATATTCCTATTCTTACCAGTACCTCTAAAGATGTGGCCTGAATTTTGTTTCACAGGTGATTTCCATTAGTGATTCTGATACATATGCAGATGTGACAAGCACTGCTACATAGCACTACTTCATTACCGTTTTATGGATTTTTTTTTTGAAGATTTTATTTATTTATTCATGAGAGACACAGAGAGAGAGGCAGAGACACAGGCAGAGGGAGAAGCAGGCTCCATGCAGGGAACCTAACATGAAACTCGATCTGGGGTCTCCAGGATCACACCCTGGGCTGAAGGCAGTGCTAAACCTCTGAGTCACCACGGCTGCCCTTTATTACCGTTTTAATATGTCCTTGGTAACTGAAAACATTCCCATAAGCTTACTGATCATTAATTCTTAGATTTTTGAGTACCTAACTGATGTGCTTTAGCTCATTTTTCAACTCAGCTGCTCTATGTATTCCATTGATTTCTAACTGTTCATTTTATACTAATAATATTAACCCAGCATACGATCTGAAAGTTTTTTCCAATGTTTTGCTTGCCTTCTAATGTATAATGGTGAGTTTTCTGAAATAATGTCCATAAATGTTTGGTAATCAATATTTGTTTTATGGGTGTTTTTGTATTTGTGATCAGAACATTTCTAAACCATGAGATCGCATTAATATGTATATTAATATTATATATTAATTATATATAATTATGTATATAATGTTATGTATTATTGTGTATATATGTATATGTATTGTGTATGTGTATATGTATATGTATATATAATACACAGTATGCAATATATATATATAACTATATACATACTGTTAGCCCTAGCTTTGCTTGGTGGTACAGGACCACAAATATATGCAAGCTGAATTGGAGAAAATAATAATACATGAGGAAACCATGGACACCATGGACCAATTATTGGACACCATTGGTCACTGATCATTTATGTAGTAATGTGTTAATCCGTGGACTGGAGCGTTAATAGTGAAGCTTGTACTTTATGCAATTACTATGACAACTGAAATTTGAACTGTACTGTTGGGTAACAGAATTCATGCATGTCAGACAGTGCAAAGTAAGGGTTAACTCTATGTAATATAATAAGCAATAACATTTCTTTTTGAAATATTATTACACGTAATTTTATTAACTAGGACTTCAAAATTAATTGGCCTTCAGAGATCAGGCTGGTACCATAAGAACACCAGTTATACAACAGAAAGTCATGTGAAGAATGTAGGTTATGTCCCAACTAAATCCAAACACTTTTTGCAAGCATTGCTGCTGAATAAACATTTAGATACCACTTTCCCCATTTATTCTAAATAATCCATACTTTTTTGTCCATACTTTTTGTTATATTTGTGAGGATGAATACAATTGATATTTTTAAAAAATACAGCTTTAAAAAATCTTAATAAATATTACAATTTTATTTTTAGACATATGTAATTTATGAAACACAAAATTTTAAGTATATATTGCGAATATTTTCCTAAGTATAAATTCTGATTATTATTGGTATGGAAAAACAATTATTTGGTTTTTTTTTTGCTATTTGAACTCCTTTTAGTGTGAATAATTCTCAGTTGCTTTTAATGATAGTGAGTTTTCCAGGTAGAAAAATATACATTCTGAATATTAACTGTCGCTCTTCTTTGATGAATATTTAACTTATATTTTGTCTAATTGTATTAGGCATACTTCACTGATAACAGTCTTGTCTTATTTGAAACTCTCATAGGAATGTCTCTAATGTGGAGATTTAAATAGTATGTTACATCCAGTACCTTAATGTTAGTCAATTACTATTATGGCATTTTACCAAGTAAGTGTTGGGGGTTTGGTCAGTATCTTTAAGTGCATGATGGTGGTATACAAATGGTTTTCCTAACACTAAACTGTCCTTGCACTCGCAGAATAAACCCTACTTGTGCATATCATATTTTATTGTACAGAACATTAGATTAATTTTATTTTTGCTGAGTATTTGCATCTCTCTTCGTAAGTGGCAATTTCACCATTTTTTTAGGAGCTAACTTTCTTGGATTACTAAAATGTTTGTAACATAATAAAATATATAAGAATATTATTTATTCCTTCTTAGAAGAGCTTTTTTTCTTTTTAAGATTTTATCTGACAAAGAGAGAGAAAGCACAAATAGGGGGAGTGGCAGGTAGAGGAAGAGGAAGAAACAAGGTCCCGCTGAGCAGGAAGCCCTATGGAGGGCTCCATCCCAGGACCCTGGGGTCATGACAAGAGTTGAAGGCAGATGCTCAACCAACTGAGCCACCCAAGAAGCCCCCTTAGAAGAATTTAAAAGAGAATTATTTCTCCCCTGATAATATTTTTTAAAGATTTTATTTATTTATTTGAGAGAAAGAAAGCACAAGTATGGAGGGGCAGAGGGAAAGGGAGAAGCAGACCTTCCCTTGAGCAGTGAGCCCAACACTGGGCTTGATCCCAGCACCCCAAGATCATGATCTGAGGCATCCTTAACTGACTGAGCTATCCAGGCACCCCTCTTCCCTGACAAATTTAAACAACCAACTAGCAACCATTCTAGAGTATTTTTAAGTTATAATTTTATATAATGTTTTAAATTCCTACCATATTTTCTGTCATGTTCAAATGTTTCTATCTAATCTAATACCTATATCATCAGATGCCTGAGCTATCTGTCAGAGTTTTCACTTTTGCCTAGGGTTTTATAACTTTAAAAACTTATCTGAATCATTTGCTTTAATAACCTAAATCCAGGCAGCCCGGGTGGCTCAGTGGTTTAGTGCCCTTCAGTCCAGTGCGTGACCCTGGAGACCCGGGATCGAGTCCCACTTTGGGCTCCCTGCATGGAGCCTGCTTCTCCCTCTGCCTGTGTCTCTCCCTTTCCCTCTCTCTCTCTCTCTCTCTCTCTCTCTCCATATCTCTCATGAGTAAATAAATAAAGTCTTAAAAAAATAACCTAAATCCAAACATTTTTATACTGTACTTTGGCTTTTTTTCTTTGTCACAGTTGCCAGAATTTTCTATTTTAATAACTTTGTCAAAGAACTAAAATTTGGAATTAATTTTAGTGTTTTTCTCTCTGCTCTAATTCATTAGTTTTCACTTATACAACCATAACATGGAAACTTGTGGCATATTTTGGAAAAATATTTGAAAAAAATCTCTGTGGGGTGGCTGGGTGGCTCAGGCAAGCATCCAACTCTTGATCTCAGCACAGGTCTTGATTCTTAGGGTCCTGAGTTTAAGCCGCATGTTGGTCTCCACCCTGGATGTGGAACCTGTTTAAAAAAAAAAAAAAAAGTAAGATCTATCTCATAAGGAGACTTATGCCTGGCCTATAAATAACTCCTTCAACTTAAATATAAGAACTAAACAACCCAATAATTTTTTTAATAAAGCAAAAGACATGGACAGAAACTTTACTCAGAAAAAAAATGATAAGGATAGCATACAAGTATATGGAAAGACTTTCAACATCATTACTCATTAGGGAACTACAAATTATAACTACGATAAGATACCACTACAGACCAATAGAATATTTTAAATTCAAAAGACTGGCAATACCAAGTACTAAAGAAGATGCAAATTGTGAATAAACTGGAACTTTAATACATTGCTTGTAGGAATACAAAAGGGTACAACTGGATTCTGGCCTCTGAGTCATTCTAATTTTTCCATAATAGACCATGCACATTTGCAACTGAGTAGCTTTTTCCATTTTCTCCTTGCCTATGAAATTCTTTAAAGCCCTTTATATAGTTGAAAGTGTCTACCAGGCATGTCCATAAGATTCTTACAAGGAATCTGATCCTGCATAAAGGTCTAAGTGATGGATTTATTAATATTAGTTTTATGACATATATACTATGATCCATCTTGGTAAATGTTTCATGCACACCTGAAAAGGATATGTATTCTGTTGTTCACTGGGTTGATCTGTAAACATCAATTAGATTGACAGATGATAGTATTAGTTAAGTCATCTATATGCTTACTAATTTCCTGCCTGCTTGTTCTGTCCATCACTGAGAAGTCTGAGTCTAAAACTGTCATTGTGGATTTGTCCATTTCTACTTCCAGAGCCATCTGGTTTTGCTTCATGTATCTGAAGCCCTGTTGATGAAGACATGCTTGGGGCTGTTACATATTCTTGAAGACCTACCACTTCGTTACATGATGTCTCTTTTATCATAACTTGACAATATTCCTCGCTCTTAGGTTTACTTGGACCGAAATTAACATAGCTACTTCAGCTCTCAGTTGGTGTCTGTGTGATAGATCTTTCTCAATCCTTTACTTTTTAACACATTTGTTTACATATAAAGTGTGTTCTTATAGATAGCATAGAGAGTGTCTTGCTATTTTATCCAATCTGATAAATTATCTTTTTAATTTGTAGGTTTAGACTAATCATATTTAAAGCAGTAATTGGGGACAGTTGGGTGGCTCAGTGGTTAAGCTTCTGCCTTCAATTCAGGGTGTGATCCTGGTGTCCCGGGACCGAAGCCCACATCGGGCTCCCTGCATGGAGCCTGCTTCTCCCTCTGCCTGTGTCTCTGCCTCTCTCTTTCTATGTCTCCCATGAATAAATTAATAAATAAAATCTTTTTTAAAAAAAGTAAAGCAGTAATTGATTTCACTAGACTGAAATGCACCATTTTTCCCCAGCTGTTTTCTAATTTTTCCACTTGTGTATTCTTTCTTTTGGCTTCTTTGTCTGACTTCTCTGAGTTTCACTGAGCATTTTAAATGATCTGATTTTATTTACTCTGTTGATTCATTCTTTATAACTCATTTGTTAACAATTTTAGTAACTGTGCTAGGGCTTACAACATAAATATTTGAATAATCTGCACCTACCTTCAAATAATATTATAAGGCTTCCCATGTGTTGTAAAAGACTCGTAAGTGTCCTACAAATTACTCCTTCCCATCTTTGATATTATTGTTGTCATACATCTCATTTTTTAAATAAACTATGAAAACACAGTGCATCAAAATTATTTTAGCTTTAAATATTCATTTCTCTTTTAGATTAAAAAAGATTTTATTTTAGCTTTATTTTCTTATTTTTGGTACTCCTCATTTTTTGTATAGTTTCCAGTTTCTAATCTATATTATATTCCATCTGCCTGAAGAACTTTAATATCTCTTGTGCATTATTATGCTATGAATATATTCCTTCAGGTTTTCTTTCTTGTTTCAGAAGCTTAACTTGAATAATATTTTCAGTGAGGACAGAACTTTAGTTTGAGATTTTTTTTTCTTTAAGTACTTTGAAGATGTTACTCCATTGTCCTCTTGCTTATATTGTTCCAGATGAGCAACTGCTGTATAATTCTTACCCCTGTTCTTCTGTAGAAACCTGTCTTTTTTTCCTATGGCTACCTTCAAGATTTTCTCTTTGTTTTAGTTTTCAGCTTTGAATGTTATGTGCCTAATTGTGGAATTTTTTTTTTTTTTTTTTTTTTTTTTTTTTTTTTTTTTTTTTTTTTTTTTTTTTTTAGTGTTTATCCCGGTTGGCGTTCTGTGAGTGTCCTGCATTTGTGGTTTCAATGTCTGTTACTAATTTAGGAAAATTGTAAATGATTATTTCCTAAAATATTTTTTCTTCCTCTTCTTTCTGATTTTTTCCTTCCAGGAAAAAATTGTTTGAGATTCCAATTACTCAAACAGTCCAATAACTCAATTACACATTAGATTGCCTGATAGTGTCCCAGCTCTTGGATGTTTTATTCTCTCTCTCCCCTCTCCATCTCCTTCGTTTGTCTCTCTCTGTCTCTGTCTTTGTCTCTCTCTCTCACACACACACGTGCAAGTGCACACAAACACACACATATTCACACATTTCAGCATGGACCATTTCTCCTGACCTATCTTCAAGCTTACTGACTCTTTCCTTACTTCTGTCAAGTCTTCTGAGGAGCATTCTTCATCTTTATTACTCTATTTTTGAAATCCAGTAATTCCATTTGATTCTTTCCTAAAATTTCCATCTGATCTGCTAAAATTTCCTATTTTAGAAATAGGTCTCACATGTCCTATTTCTCTCAGGTGCAAAACATTTTTTTTTTCTTTTTTCTATTCTTCTCCCCAAGCTGTAGTTGGTTTCTACCAGCTCTCTCTGGTGACAGTTTTTGTTCTCCTTCCCTCTCAGATTAAGGTTTTCAATCTCTAAAGGAGACAGAGAAGATGTGTCTGGATAGACTTTTGTAGTAGCTGCAGTTATTCTCCTCCAACCAGCACCACAGGATGCACTTTCTTAATAATCTCACTGGTCTTCCCTGGGAGTACCTGATGTGGTTTCTGGAGGAGAAATCTGAAAAGGGATGCAAAGCCCCCTATTCACATTTTCCTAGAACATTCACAATTTCAGGCTAGCTTTCAGCAATCTGTTAAAAGTTTGTAGCTGAATCCTGTTTCTGTCTGAATGACCACAAATAATAGTTGCCCCAAATAAGCACATGCTGAAGTTCTATTTCTCCATACAGCCTCCTATCTCTTTCCAGATTTTGTGTTAGGTTTCTGCCCTGTGGCTTAAGTTCTCAGGTGGGTCAAGAACAGTCTTTGATTAAGTCCCAATAGTTCATTTTTGCTTTTGTTTCCCCTGCCTTCATAGATGTATCTTGCAAGAAGTTGCTGTGGCCAAGGTCAAAAAGGGCGTTTGCCTGTGTTCTCCTCTAGGATTTTGATGGATTCTTGTCTCATGTTTAGATCTTTCATCCATTTTGAGTTTATCTTTGTGTATGGTATAAGAAAATGGTCTAGTTTCATTCTTCTGCACGTGGATGTCCAATTTCACCAGCACCATTATATTGAGGAGACTGTCCTTTTTCCAGTGGATAGTCTTTCCTGCTTTGTCAAATATTAGTTGACTATAGAGTTGAAGGGCCTATTTCTGGGTTCTCTATTCTGTTCCATTGATCCAGGTGTCTGATTTTGTGCCAGTACCACACTGTATTGATCAAGATAAAAAGCTTCTGCACAACAAAAGAAGCAGTCAACAAAACTCAAAGACAGCCTACAGAATGGGAGAAGATATTTGCAAATGACATATCACATAAAGGGCGAGGATCCAAGATCTATAAAGATCTGAACACCCAAGAAACAAAAAATCCAATCATGAAGTGGGCAAAAGACATGAACAGAAATTTCACCAAAGAAGATATACACATGGCCAACAAGCACATGAGAAAATGCTCCGCATCACTGGCCATCAGGGAAATACAAATCAAAACCACGATGAGTGAGAATGGGGAAAATTAACAAGACAGGAAACAACAAATGTTGGAGAGGATGTGGAGAAAGGGGAACCCTCTTGCACTGCTGGTGAGAATGTGAACTGGTGCAGCCACTCTGGAAAACTGTGTGGAGGTTTCTCAAAGAGTTAAAAATAGATCTGCCCTATGACTCAGCAATTGCGCTACTGGGGATTTACCCCCCAAATACAGCTGCAGTGAAAAGCCGAGACACCTGCACCCCAGTGTTTATAGCAGCAATGTCCACAATAGCCAAACTGTGGAAGGAGCCTTGGTGTCCATCGAAACATGAATGGATAAAGAAGATGTGGTCTATGTATACAATGGAATACTACTCAGCCATTAGAAATGACAAATACCCACCATTTGCTTCAATGTGGATGGAACTGGAGGGTATCATGCTGAGTGAAGTACATCAATTGGAGGACAAACATTATTTGGTTTCACTCATATGGGGAATATAAAAAATAGTGAAAGAGATTATAGGGGAAAGGAGATAAAAGGAGTGGGAAAAATTAGAGAGAGTGACAAAATATGAGAGATTCCTAACTCTGGGAAATGAACAAGGGGTAGTGGAAGGGGAGGTGAGCAGGGGGATGGGATGACTGGATGATGGGCACTGAGGAGGGCACTTGACGGGATGAGCATTGGGTGTTATACTATATGTTGGCAAATCAAACTCCAATACAAAATACAAAAAAAAAAAAAAAGAACAACCTTTGACTTGCAGGTTGTCCAATGTTTTTCGTCGTTTTAAGGGTAGTAACCTAAAGCTCTCTTCTCTGAGCAAAACCAAGAAATCTCTGCAGGATTCCAAGCTTTACTTTGTGTGTCCTATAATAATGGGATATGAGGGCCTGAAGCATTGTTTTTAATTGTGTAATACTGGACAAAACATAAATATCTATGGGTAAATAAATCATAAGAGAGCCTTATGAAGCACAGCTATACAGCAATAAAATGAAGAAAATATGTTTATGTGGATATAAAATTTATAGGTCTCAGAAATGTATCTTCAAATGAGAAATGAGTTATACAGAAAGATATTGAAGAAAGCATTTGCAGTAGGCACTACAACAAAGACATATATGACATCAGATACCTATTTTTGTTTCATGTAAATATCTAATAACAGTAAAAACAGTAAGGATTGAGAGGTTACATACAACTTATTTATACATTTTATTAAATTAATTTGTGGATTTCATGGACCTTTCAAGACTGAATTGATTTCCAGAAAAACGAAATACCAAGAAAGAGATTACCTCAACTTGTATCCATCCTTCTATATCCCAAATGCCTAGAGTCCATATTTTCCTTTTCCACTTTCCTGATTTGGCTTGGAATACTCCATGTTCTTCCACCATTCTTTGTCTCACTAAAAATCAATGGTTCTCATTTTTTTACTAATACCTTGATAGGATTCCTTTTTTTAAATATTTTATTTATTTATTCATGAGAGACAGAGAGAGAGAGAGAGAGGCAGAGACACAGGCAGAGAGAGAGGGAGAAGCAGGCTCCATGTAGGGAGCCCGACGTGGGACTCGATCATGGGTCTCCAGGATCAGGCCCTGGGCTGAAGGTGGCGCTAAACCGCTGAGCCTCCTGGGCTGCCCGATATTTCCTTTCTTTAAAACATTAATGATTTGTTTATACCCTCTATTTCAATCTCTTTTGTTTGAAAATACATTTCCTACTCCCTTTCTTTTATAAACCCTTATAGTAAATAGCACATTAATGAAAAGCTGCCCATTTGGATGCCCTCTCCTTCCTCTGTTTCGTCTTTTGAGGCACTAATGAACTCATTGTTCAATACTTAGCGATGCTCATTGGCTCTGTTAGCTTTTTAGGACTCTACTTTTCAATATTTAATATTGAAGAGAAAATCTAAACAAAATTAACTCAACTTTGCACTATGATTTGTCATGATGTCACACTTAGGTGTGTGACATGTATTAAGAGTTAACCCAAGTTTTTAATTTTACATGGTGGTGAAATTGACTGCTCCTACATTTTATGGAAAAATATTTTCCATTGAAATAATACATTAATAGTTTGTAATTAAGATAATGCAGGTTTGTTTTTCACTTTGAGAAAATTTCATTTGCTACAGTCCATTTACATGATATTGTCAGCTTAGAATGAATAAGATGTAACATATATGGTAAAATATTGAAACCATTTCCCTCTTGGTTTCTGTTTAATGTTGAAAATATGAAACTGGAGGCAGTTTTAACTCCTTTTCCTCACACTCACACTTCCCAGACTGTCAGTTTAGGCTATTTTCCAAGCTATGCCGTAAATTCAAGCTGACTTGGGAGCCTTTGGACCATTGCAATGCTCTTTCTATCCAATTTGCAGAAACATTCATGCCTAAGGCCCTTAGCCTGCAAAAGCTAATTTGGGATTGATGTGACAGGAATTCTAAGCTCTTGCTGGAAATGTAAGAAATAAAACATGCAATGGGAGCAAAGAATGGAGAAGATTAAAGCAGTATTTACTGACTTTCTCTTGACTGCCTCCATATACAATCTAGTTTCTACTTTTTTTATATTTCACTCTAAGTTTAACCATACAAATTTTGATTTTTATATGTAAATTTTTAAAAATATTTATTTTTGGCAGTGGCAATCAACTGAACAAAACCTAAATATTGGAATGGTAACATAACACAGTAATTAACATTGGCTATTGAGTAAGAAACATAAATACTATGGCCAAATTATTTAAACAATCCTAGACTCAAATTCTGCATCTGTGAAATGGGAACTACAGTAATACCTAAGTCATAGCATTGTGTAAATTTATGCTGAGAATTCTCCACCTCTCTTCCCTTTCCTTCACACACAGAACAATTTTTCAAGTTTCACACTTCTGCTCTGTATCCCCAGAGAACTGATCCCCAAGGATTCAATTACATGGGATCCCTTGCCTTAAATCTTTAATTGGATTCAGTTAAGGAGAGACACAAGACATCTAAAAATAGAAAAAAAAAATAGATCAAGATACTTCCCTTTCTGCTACAGACTGTAACAGAATTTGTGCCCCCTCCAAATTTATATGTTGGAATCCTAATCCCCTAATGTGATAATATTTGAAGGTGGGGCTTTGGGGAAGGGATTAGGTCATGAGGATGGAACCTTCATGAATGGAATTAGTGCCCTTACAGAAGAAACTTCAGAAAACTCCCTTACCTCTTCTATTGCACAGTAAGGAGGCTTTCGTGAACCAGAAAGCAGGTTCTCTCCAGACACCGAATCTGCCAGCACCTTGATCTTAGATTTCTCAGCCTCAAGAACAATCATAAATAACTTTCTGTTATTTATAAGCCACTCACTCTCTGGTATGCTGTTACAGCAGGCCAAACTGACTAAAATATCCTCTCCAGCCTAATTTAGCACTGTGGTTCCAGCAGGGATTGTGTCCCATGACTTCTCCAACTCCTGCTAGAAGCTCTCCCCGGTAACAGATCTTAGATTCCAGTAGCATCACTTTCTTTCCTTGTCCCTTTAGATTTGGGGGTTGTAATGTTATCCTAGTACAACTAGACCCTAGGAACCTCAACATCGTTCATTTATTCCCTAACTCTGTCCATACCTTTGGGAATATTTTTTTCATCCCAAAAATAGCACTTGTAAAAAAGACCTAGCTAATTTTGTGTTTTGGGGTTTTGATAGATATGAACTTGCTAATTTTATGAATAATAGGCATGTTTCCTCTCAACTTTCATCTATCTATTCAATATTTAATTTTTTATTCAGGATTCTTCTAACACTCAGATTATTTACATGTCCTTTTTATGAATATTTTCTATTTTTGTTATTTTTTTTCTATTGAGAAGCAGTAGACAGAATTGCAAACAGACCTTTAGGTACACAAATATCATGAGTTTGAAGAAGAAAGGGCTAGTAATTTTTATTATTATTTTTCATCCCTTATCTAACTTGATCATTTATTCTTCTTGAACCTGGAAATGCTTTGAGAAACACTTTTTTAGGGGACAGTATATGATCACACACACACACACACAGTCACACATGTCTTAGGTCACAATTTATAAAAACCATCCTAATGATCTTTCCTAAGTGATCTCACACATTGAAGATCACTCTCAGTTTGCAATAAAGCCAAGTTATCCCATCAATAGTTTTCAGTCTTTTTCGCATTCCTTCTTTTTTTTTGTATATTTTTTTATTGGAGTTTGATTTGCCAACATATAGTGTAACACCCAGTGCTCATCCCATCAAGTGCCCCCCTCAGTGCCCATCACCCAGTCACCCCAACCCCCTGCCCACCTCCCTCTCCACCACCCCTTGTTCATTTCCCAGAGTTAGGAATCTCTCATGTCCTATCTCCCTCTCTGATATTTCCCACTCATTTTCTCTCCTTTCCCCTTTACTCCCTTTCACTATTTTTTATATTCTCCAAATGAATGAAACCATATAATGTTTGTCCTTCTCTGACTGACTTACTTCACTCAGCATAATCCCCTCCAGTTCCATCCACGTCGAAGCAAATGGTGGGTATCTGTCATTTCTAATGACTGAGTAATATTCCATTGTATACAGAGACCACATCTTCTTTATCCATTCATCTTTTGATGGGCACCGAGGCTCCTTCCACAGATTGGCTATTGTGGACATTGCTGCTATAAACATTGGGGCACAGGTGTCTCGGTTTTCACTGTATCTGTATCTTTGGGGTAAATCCCCAGCAGTGCAATTGCTGGATCGTAGGGCAGATCTATTTTTAACTCTTTGAGGAACCTCCACACAGTTTTCCAGAGTGGCTGCACCAGTTCACATTCCCACCAACGGTGTAAGAGGGTTCCCCTTTCTCCACATACTCTCCAACATTTGTTGTTTCCTGTCTTGTTAATTTTCCCCATTCTCACCAGTGTGAGGTGGCATCTCATTGTGGTTTTGATTTGTATTTCTCTGATGGCCAGTGATGCAGAGCATTTTCTCATGTGCTTGTTGGCCACGTGTATGTCTTCCTCTTTTCACATTCCTTCTTGAGATAAGAGTAGACAGCTCTAGTAGACACAGGTGCCTTAGGCTCCTGGGAAACCATCCAATGTCTCCTCCAACTCTCTTGGTTCTACAGTAGCCGAATAAATTATTTTCCTAGAACTTTAAGAACTGTGAACCCCCCCCCCATATTATCATGACTAAAAGTAAAGGCAAGAGAAAAGAAGAATTGGAACTGTCATTTGAACCACAGGCTTTTAGAGCAGCATTGCTGTTTTAGCAGATGCCAGTGCCTTGTATTAACCGTGACAGAAGTTGTATGTCCTGAGCCAAATGAGAAAATAAATGTTTACTATCTAGCTGGAAAGCTGAAAACCAAAGGCAGGGGGTGGAAGGCAAGTAGACAGAAAACTATGGATGAAGGCAATGCCATGGAGATGAGTTCAATAAATCTGTGCACATCTACATTCATATAAATCAAAGTAACTCAACCAGGCAGATGTTCTGTATTTGTTCCTATTGGGTGTCAGCACTTTTTTTGAGGAAGCAGGCAGAAACTAACCTAACTTTATCAAAATTACTAATTCTCCAAATGTACATTCTGTGGTCTCTCAAACTTCCAGGTCTGAAATTCTTATATTTCTCAGAAGAGACCAAAATTAATCTGGGAACACCAATATAGTAAATAAAGGAATCCTTGGACTACTAAACAAACATAGTATAGGGTGTACTTTGAAAAAACTGGTAGGATTCTGTTAGGCTCCTGGATCCTTGTGGAACAGTATAAGAAAGGGTAACTGTAGTCCTAAATTAACAGGGTGTTCCTGGCATTATTCAAAGAAAAGCACAATGTTGGAACAGCTCCAATGGAATCGACATAATTGCTCTAGAGAATATCTAAACCAACCAGGTCTCTATAATTTTTCTAGTTTTAAACAGCCCTTGAGAGACTTGAAGCTCCCAGAAACTTCAAGCCAACTCACCTTCTAGGTTGAATGTGAACATGTACCCAAATATTTGTCACATATGGACAGACAGAAGCTCTAAAAATAACTTTCGAAAATATGAAGAAGCATGAAACACCAGATCCATTATATAAGTATATAAATTAAGGTGACCATACACTTGACAGAAACCAATACCCTTATAAAAGTGAAAAGTGAAGTTCCTAATAGTTATTTCATGACAATAGGTATAAAATATGTCCATTCTGAGCAAATCAGGATTTATGATCACCCAACCATAATTCAACATGGCTTAGACTGTGGAATTTGCAAGAAGAAGCCATAGAATTGAGACTAGTGATACAGATGTGACAAATTATCAAGGGTCTTGAGCACCCGAGATATTTGGACTTTCTCTATAGATGCCGGGAAACCATTCTTTAGTCCTCTAATTTGACAGATTAGATGCCCTATCAATGTTTTTTTTTAATAAATCTAAAAATCAAAGGCAAATATATTCGTCAGTTCTATCAGTCTCCTAAGTGTTTTAGGTTCCAGAAATTTATTGCACCTACTTCACACAAAGCATGGTACTTGGGTGAGGAGAGAAATGCAAATAATCATGACATAGTCGCTTGCTTCCAGGGAAAAAAATAATGATTTACTGAAACCAACTATGTTTACTACACTGCAGAATAAGCTAAGTTAGATAAGACAATAAAAGCAGCGTCTCTGTTTTCTATACAGTATAGGATTCTTTTTTCTTTTTAAAGACATTATTTATTTATTTATGAGAGACACAGAGAGAGGAAGAGACACAGGTAGAGGGAGAAGCAGGCTCCCTGCAGGGAGCCCGATGTGGGACTCGATCCCAGGACTCTGGGATCATGCCCTGAGCTGAAGGCAGACGCTCAACCACTGAGCCACCCAGGCATCTCTAAATAAGAGCTTACTAAAATGGTTAGTTGAACTAACCATGTGAACCCTAATTATTGTCATAAGCACAGGCATTCCCAATAAGAATTATATTAGATATTAGAGTAAAATGCCTTGATTATTTGTAGCCCCATTGTTTGCAATATATAGCACCCAGTTAAAACCCGGCATGCAGACAGCTGATTGAAAAATTGTGTTGGCCCAGGCAGCTTTATCAGAATATATTTTCTTTTTAATTTTTATTTTCCCATGAAATCCAGTCTACAGAATCAATTGTTTCCAAGTGCACAGGTATAATCCATTTCCTAACGCATAGCAATTTAATGTGGGGGAGTTCCTTATGAAAGCAGTTTTCTGAGAAATATAATGGGCTACAAAGATTGTTCCTAAGCAGTACATAAAAGGCATGAGGTTGTTGTACCTTTGGGAACAACAAGATAAACACACCTGTCATCTGAAATTATACCTGTCACAATACAATGAAACAGTGCACATGGATTTTTCCTCCAGACTGTGATACTTAGCTTTTCTACTTCTTTGTAAATACTACTATAATTCCTTGATTTAAAATATGAACTTCCAAAATTTCAGGGCTTAGTCGTGTTGCTAGTTGCTCCAAAACAAAATAATAAAAATGAAGGGAAAGCTATCATTATAAATTAAACAAATATGGTGTATCCCAAATACAACCCAGTTATTTCCAGAAATTTGAATACATAAGAGCTTGAAGTATTGGCTAAGAGTTTAGTTTCAGCCTATATATTCAAGGTAGGTGTTAGTCTTGTCCTTCGAAGGTATGGATATTCATAACGCATTTTATGAAGCTTATAAATAATATATTGAATTTGGTGTCTTCTTCAATTCAACTGAACATGTCACAGATATGTACCAAATTAATCAGATTTTTAAAGTTCCCAACTGGAAAGTAGGCATCCTTTAAAACTTCATGGATATATTTATCCTGATTTAATGCAGTAAGTGATAATATAGCAGACTAAAACATTAATAAAATTGTAAAGTTTATACTGTTAAAGAACTTGCAGGAGCTAGGCTTTTTCTGCTACTGCATTCCACAGAGAGTAAAATAAACTAAGATACTGAGGTTAGAGAAAGATTGACCAGCAAATTAATCTCTGACAAAAATCAAGATTAACCTAGAGGTCTTCAGAATCCTGATTTAGGATTCCACCAGTTAGGAACGGATATGTGTGAGTGAGAGAGAGAGAGAGAGAGAGAGAGAGAAAGACTTCACATTGAATATTAAATATCAAATGATACTTAAAGTCTCAAGAACATAATAAATTTGTTGTTCATGGATTACAATTTTACATCCATTATTACATCTAATCAGCTATATTTTGGTTGTTTCTTTAGTTGTCAAGAATGAACATCTGAAACTATTATAAATGCATGACTCTTATAATATGACTCCAATATGAAATATAAAAATCCAATAATAGTTTCCATTTACTTAATAATAATAATGGCTTATAATCAAGATGATAGGGCAGCCCCTGTGGCCCAGCAGTTTAGTGCCGCCTGCAGCCTGGGGTGTGGTCGGAGGCTCGGGATCGAGTCCCACGTCGGGCCCCCAGCATGGAGCCTGCTTCTCCCTCTGCCTGTGTTTCTGCCTCTCTGTGTGTGTGTGTCTCTCATGAATAAATAAATAAAAATCTTTTAAAAAAATTAAGATGATACTTATCATTTAAAATCATCTTCAAAAATCAATATACAGAAATCCACTACATTTCAAATTTTATTTTATTTAAATTCAATTAATTAACATATAGTTTATATTAGTTTCAGAGGTAGAGCTCAGTTATTCATCAGTTGCATATAAGATTCAGTGCTCATTACATCACATGCCCTCCTTAATGCCCATCCCCCATCCCCACTCTCCTCCCCTCCAGCAACCCTATAGTTTGTTCCCTATAGTTAAGAGCATGTTATGGTTTGTCTCCCTCTCTGATTTTGTCTTATTTTTCCCTCCCTTCCCCTATGATCCTTTGTTTTGTCTTAAATTCCACATATTCGTGAAATATATTTATCTTTCTCTGACTTATTTCACTTAGCATAATACCCTCTAGTTCCATTCACATCATTGTAAATGGTAAGATTTCATTTTTTGCTGGCTTAGTAATATTCATACACACATACACACACACACACACATCTTCTTTATCTGTTCATCTAGCAGTGAACATCTGGGCTCTTTCCGTAGTTTGACTATTGTGGACATTGCTGCTATAAACATTGGGGTGCAGCTGGTTTTCTATATACTAATAATGAAGTAACAGAAAGAAATATTAAGAAAACAGTCCCATTCACAACTGTATCAAAAATAATAAAAAACTTAACCAAGGAGGTGAAAGATCTATACTTTGAAAACTATAAAACATTGCAGAAAGAAATTGAAGATAATATAAAGAAATGGAAAGATATTCCATGCTCATGTACTGGGAAAACAAATACTGATAAAATGTCTATATTATCCAAAGTAATCTGCAGATTTAATGCAATCACTATCAAAATATCAACATCATTTTTCACAGAACTAGAACAAATAATCCTAAAATTTGTAAGAAACCACGAAAGACCTTGAATAGCCAAGGCAATCTTGAAAAAGAAGGATGAAACTAGAGGTATCACAATCCCAGATTTTAAGATATACTATACTAGTAATCAAAACAGTATGAGACTGGTACAAAAATAGACACATAGATCCATGGAACAGAATAGAGAACCCAGAAATACTTGATTTGATTATATGGTGAATTAATCTTCAATAAAGGAGACAAGAATATGCAATGGAAAAATGACAATCTCTTCAACAAATGGTCTTGGGAAAACTAGGCAGCTACATGCAAAAGAATAAGACTGGACCATTTTCTTACACCACATACACAAAAGTATACTCAAAATTAATTAAAATCCTATATGTGAGACCAGAAAGCATAACATTCCTAGAAGAGAGCATAGGCAGTAATTTCTTTGACATTGGCCATAACAACACTTTCTTAGTTATGACTTCTGAGGCAAGAAAAACAAAAGCAGAAATTAACTATTGGGACTACATCAAAATAAAAACCTTCTACAAAGCAAAGCAAACAATCAACAAAACTAAGACAACCTACTGAATAGACGATATTTGCAAATGACATATTTGATAAAGTGTTAGTATATAAAATATATAAAGAACTTACACAATTCAACACTAAAAAACCAAATAATTCAATTAAAAAATGGGCAGAAGACATGAACCAACATTTCTCCAAAGAAGACATACAGATGGCTAACAGTTACATGAAAAAAAAAGTTCAACATCACTTTTTATCAGGGAATTGCAGATCAAAACCACAATGAGATACCACCTCACAACTGTCAGAATGGCTAAAATCAAAAACACAAGTTTTACAAGGAGTGGAGAAAAAGGAACCCCATGCACTGTTAGTGGAAATGCAAACTGGTATAGGCACTATGGATAACAGTATCGAAGTTCCCCCCAAAAATAAAGATAGAATTATCATATAACCCAGTAATTCCACTACTGGGTATTTACCTAAAACATATGAAAATACAAATTCAAAAATATATATGTACCCCTATATTTATTGCATTATTTAAAATAGCCTAATTTTGGAAACAGCCCAAGGATCCATCAACAGATGAATGAATCAATATGAGGTAGTACAATGGACTATTAGCCATAAAAAAGAATGAAATCTTGCCATTTACAATGACAGGGATGGATCTAGAGGGTATAATGCTAAGTGGAATAATTCAGAGAAAGATAAATACTGTATGATTTCTCTCACATGTGGAATTTAAGAAACTAAACCAATGAATAACAAAAAAGAGACAAACAAACAAAAAAACAGACTCTTAAATATGGAGAACACACAGATGGTTACCAGAGGGGAGGTACATGGGAAGATGGGTGAAACAGGTGAAGGGGATTAAGAGTACACTTAGTGTGATGAGCACCAAGTGATGCATAATTGTTGAATATTGTATTCCTGAAACTAATATAACACTGCATGTTAATTATACTGGAATATTAAAATATTTAAAAATTTTTAAAAACAAATCATCTTCAATATAGATAATGTAAATTAAAATGCTATTACATATCTGTTAATTTTATAATGACCCAAACATATATGTGTACCATTTTTCTCCATTCTAACCATAGGAAAAATGGGTTCCTAACAAAATACATTTAAGTAAATAACTAACGATGTATTGTTATGTTTTAATCAAGGTGATAGAAATGAGTTAATGGCCCAAGACAGGAAATGCCAAAACTTCATGAAACCCCCCTCACACACTAGCAAGAACAAGGCAATTCAACACTGACTGTCCAAATAGTGGATTAATAAATGAACTAAACAATGCATTAATTAATGTTCTCAGAGAACTTCTTTCCCCAAACTTATAAGCCAAGCCAGCATTTGCCCAATAGTTATGATTTTAGTACATGTCTGTACTAGCTGAATCTACCTTGGTGAGCTTGGCCTGAATTCTCACCTCCTTCAGTGGCGCAGATGTCTACCACAGATGGCTTTCTACCATTTTTGGTGAAGAAAAGGCCAATTCTGTATAAGATTTATAAAGCTGTATAAACATAGTTTATTAAGCCCTTTGAGGTGAAAGTTACTATATAAATGTAAAATATTCAAGCACTTAATCCAAAGTACCTTTTTATATCCTCTGTCAAGCCGAATAAACAAAAATGCAAAAGAACATAATATATCACTGCTGGAATATCCATCAAAAATAGCCACAACTTTTCCATTTTTGGTCGATTCTATTTGTACAACCCTAAGTTCCAAAGATTTCCAAATGTTTGTTGAAATGTTATGCCACCCCTTCTCTCCCCCCCACCTTTGTCATTGACTTGATCACTTTCTATGAATTAACATAAACAAAGCTACATGTCCTTGCTCAATAAGGGTGATACCGAAACCTTCAGCTGGTAAGATAATAATCTCATACCATAAACACCCTCTCTGGATATCAAACTACAAATGTAACAGTTAAATTTTTAAAGGTCTCAGAAAACTGGAGTGGAATGTGTATATTACTCAAACAGAATTAATTTTCCAGTTTCTTCAGGACTGGCTGGAACATGGTAATGTTCTACATTTCTCATGTAGACTTGATAGTCCAACCTGAATGGTTTCAGGGCCAATCAAAAGCCAATGGTAAGAGCTCTTGTCCCTTGTAAAACATGTAACTTACCTTTAGTTAGTTCAGAAATGCCCTGGCATTCCCTAGGCATAATAGGCATAATTTAGTTTGAGGAATATATGGGACATATTCTGGTATATTGTTGAGAGGAAGAGAAGATAGATTTAGTGTAAATGGAAGTTACTGGTAATATTCGCCTGAAAACAAATTGTAACGGTCCTCATTAGCACAGCCTACACACAATCACTATTTAGTATATGGTAGTCACTGTGCTAAGCACTTTACATGTATTCTTTATCACAATACCCCTACAAAGGAAATAGTAATATTACATGCCCCATTTCAGAAATTGATTAGTCAGAGGTTACACTCCTAAGACAAAGATGAATCTAAAGGTTTTGTAAGGCCTTAGAACTAATCTAGGATTGGTTCTTAGAACACACTGCTTAGGGGAAACCCTACCAATGTCCAGACTCAGGCCAGAGGTAATACTGACAAATGCGTACACAGCTTTTTGGCTGAATTTCTGAAGCCAGTGGTGAGGTTAGCATTTCTACTAGGGCTAATATTAGGGTAAGGAATCTTACTGAGGTAAGGAGAGGCTTCAGCTAGAGGAATTGTCTTTCACTTTGCATAGCATGTAACATAAGATGGGGAAAATGTCTGTTGTCTGTATGTAAGAAGTACAGAGGCAGGAAGGAGAAATGTTAATGGATATTATAAAGGAGGAGTAAAAGTTTCCACAGCCACCCACTGGTACTGGTAATGTCTGAGGCATTACCAATGCTGTGTAGGAAAAGCCTAATCCTCAGCCACACCTTTGCCTGAGAATGAACCACATTGACGTTACAGTACACTTAACCCCTCAGGCATCCCAGTTAAGACATTTCCCCTAGCTCTAATAAGTGTGTTGTTCTCTGACTGTCTGGGGTCCCTTCCATTACTGCATTTTGTGACCCTGAAAGAATTAGGAGATCCAATTCAACAATCCCATCTACAAGCCAACTAAGCTTCAGGAGGAATCCCAGTTTGACACCTGACAACTGTGTTGAGAGGACAGATAACTGTGTCCTGTGGTTTAAAAAGATTGGTCCTGAAGCCTAGGCTAGTTTTAGCCATTCTTTCAGAAGCAGAGGAGCCTATGTGGTGTGGATGAGCAGAGGGAAATAGCTTTCGAGGGCTGTTCTGTTCATGTGGGTTTTAATTAATGTTAAAGAAAAGTGTTGTGCTATACTCTCAAAATCATCAAATCAAGAGCAACACACAAACAATTATTTTACAATCGAGAATAAGAAAATTTGCCATAAAAGGGGAACAAACTGCTTTGTGAGTTTCCCAGGGGAATAACTAATAGATACAATAGGAAAGTCTTCTTGGTAGATATGGCAATAAAGAAGGGTCTTCAAAATCTGATGCCCCTTTGCTTAAATATTATAATTGGGGGAGCTTTGAAAATACATTGAGCAGCAAAACTATAAAAGGCTAGGCTGAAATTTAAACATATATAGGAACCCAGACATAAAAGCCCTATGGGAAAAATAAATAAATAAATAAATAAATAAATAAATAAATAATAATAATAATAAATAAATAAAAGGATTATGTTAGAAGTGTTCTATACCATGGAGGGAACTTAACCTCCCAGGCAAACATGGCTCCTCACATATTTCCCTCTGCTCTTCCACATGGCTGGCCACAGAGGACATAATTCCCTAAAACATTTGCCTGTAAGCTCCTTCCCTGTAGGGCAGGACAAAATGTCTGTTCTTCTCACTATGTTGAACGTTCTTCAAAGTATAGGCATCTTGTTTAGCACAGTAGTTCTAGCACAAAAAATAGAGTTGGGTACAGAACTGGCATTCAAAACACTCTAGATGAATAAATGAAGTACTGTGCACATAAAATGAATAGTGAATTCACTAGGGGAATCAGGAATCACTGAGAACAAAGGTGGAACAGGGATTTATGGATCTACATTTACTCTGAATTTAAGTCTTGCTCTTCTCTGGCCCCAGACTTGGTGCTGTTGGACCAGGATCTAACCTCATCCTCCAAGTCACGGCAAACTCTAGGGTCTGGGAATGACAAAGGAGCAAGAATTACACATGTGGCCTTTGGCTTGATGCATAAATATCTCACCATCTCAGTAGCTTGGTCTTAACCCTCTTTTTTTATGATATTACTTATTTATTTCAGAGAGAGCGTGAGCAGGGAGATGGAGAGGGAGAGAGAGAAGGCTCCCTGCTGAGCAACAAGCCCAACATGAGGCTCTATCCAGGCACCTGGGGATCATCACCTAAACTGAAGACAGTTTGCTTCACCAACTGAGCCACTTAGGTGCCTCTGGTCTTAACTCTCCTAAGATTCTTTTTAGGTCTTCCCTGAAAAGCCTGGAAAGAGAACACCAAAGCTAAGTTGCAAGTTACAGAACGCTGCTAGAGAGAATAATTCAAGCACAAAGTGCATTGTAGACTTGAAAGAAAAAATAAGAGAAGGGACAAGGTGTTCATAACAGTGAGAGAAAACAGATCTTAACGATTCCAATCTGTGTTCTTCATCTTCAAGATTGGGAAGAGTAAATGTTTGTCTGACAGTGTATACATAGTGAAATAACTGAGGTGGAGAACAACTGTTTGTCTGAGGTGGCAGCTTTGCACATTACACCAAGAACTTTCTTAGCTTTAAAACCTTTTAAACCTTTTTTTTTTTTAAATGAATGTTGATGGTAGATGTTTGTTTTCATCATTTCCAGGTATTAGTGGATAAAAATAATTTGGATTATATACTTACGAAAATCTACCCTTAGTCATATCTATTTACAGATACTTGGTATTCTTGAGGTCCTGACAAGGCCATCTCTCTCACAAGCTTTTTAAAGTTAAGGCAGATTTAGCGTAAGCTCTACTTCTTAGCACTGCAGGCATTCGTTACCTCTTTGTCATGCAGAAAGTTAACTTGGACCGACCTTCTTCCTGGGCAAGTAGTTGGGGTATTTTTTTCTGTGTTCCATTGGCCTATTCTTAGAATTATTCATACTTTTAGAAAAATTGTGGTAACAATTGTTATTTGAAGACAGAGAAGACAGATGTGAAGTGTAAGTTGAAATGTAAGAAAACAAGTACTTAAGTTCATTGGATGAAGTTGGATGATGTGATTAGCAGGCCCACAGCAACAAATATATTTCTAGAACATTGCATATGGTGTTGCCTCTCCGACCCAGCCATCGGCAGGGAATTCTATTTTGAGTTTGTTTTCTAAGAGGAAAATGTTTAGTTCTGAACCATCCACTTTTGTTCACCCTACTTCTCATATCCAAATGCATTATCTGCAAATGGGTAGCCATGGTTAGAAATTAAGAGGATTTGTGTCTATGGAAAAATTCCTACTACAAATATACTATCAGCCACGTGATAAGACTTAGAGTGCTAATCATCTCTTTTGAACTGAGATTGTGTTTGCTTTTATTCATTAACACTGAGTGAATGATTTCTACATGACAGGCACTCCTCAAATTGGGTTTGTGCCACAAAAGGATGGATAAAGGCACAGAGCAGGTGGGAAGGGTATCTCTTCCATAGGAAGCCAGGGAAATAATTCCCAGACTCTGACTACAATGCATATTTTTATTAAAATAGCAGCACACTACATAAATAAGATTAAATAGACCAGACATGTTGAATTTCTGTATCTAATTAACATAATCTACCTAGAGTTGCTCATGGCAATCCATTTTCTGAGTTGTATCTATTCTCAGCTTTCTCAGGATTATTGCCCTTCATATCCTTTTACCACAACATTTAGTTATTTACTAAATGACCACGAGAAACAGTTTTTGTTGGTGTCAGATGCTGTACTTTCTAGAGTACCGGTCCCCTGGATAATCAAATTTAAACTACATTAAATGAGCCTAGCATTAATCACCAATTAAAGTCCAGAGGCGAATTATTGAAGAGGGCATTTAAGTGAAGGGGGAGGCTTGAAGATTATAGTGGGCAGGGCACAAAGAGGCAAGGATAATCACATTCTACGTTAAGCAAAGATCATAGAAATCTCTATTTGTTTGCATTATGGCAAAAATCAATTAGTCTATAATTGGAATTTTTTTTTCTGTCAGACTACACCACACCAAAGTGAAATCATTACATCTGACATCACTAATAAAACAGATAGGTTTTCAATTAACATTTAGTTTTCTCTAAATATAATCTCAGAAAATCATCCATCAATAGATAAGCCTACATTTCTCCCCATGTACAGATTTCTGCCTGGTGTCACAGAAGAGAAAAATCTTAGTGAGATTATTAAAAAGAGAGTATGTGCACTAATGGAAAAACAGTCCGTATTACCAAAGAAAGAGTGACTGAGGAGCCCCATGGCCCAAGTTTGAACTCTGCTTCACCATTCATTGTGAGGCCTCAGACAAGTTACTTTAACTCTCTGGCTCTCAGTTGTCTCAAATTTAAAAACTTACAAATTTATTTCACAGTATCTACTTCTGAGGATATTTGTGAGAAGCTAATAATAAAGAATTTATGTAAATTACAATTATAATCCATAGCAGGGAATAACTACTGGATATTTCACTGTTGAGGATGAGGATGATGGCAATGAATTATTTTTAATATAGTGCCATAACCATAGCTTGTATTCATTAGACTGTCCTTTAATATACCCACACATGTTAATCTGCACTAGCCTACTCTCCTCCCGTACCCTCCACCTCTCACAAGCCCCTCTGGCAGGAACAAAATGCAGCCCAATCTCTGCAAGCTTCTGACAAGAGGCCTACCCTTCCCTTCCTAGCCCCCCGGTCCTGACTGCCTTGAAACTACCACCACCACCATCACTTTGGGCACCAAATGTATCCCACAAGTCCCAGGCACCCCTCAACTTCCAACTCTAATTCCCTAGACATTCTTTACACCTCAGTCCTCATTTCTACCCAACTCTGAAATCTAGCCATGCTTCCCTCTGAAATTCATAGACAGCCATCAGCAAAATTCCCTGTATTCTCTTTTTTTCTCCATTTTTCTTCCAACTTCCTTCTCTACTGAAACCTGACTTTCCTGACAGACCTACCAATAATTGTTTTGTCTTTCACTCCCTCCCTATCACTGGGACTGCACACTGCTTGCTGCTTATAGAACACAGTCTCACTTTCCTCTCTAAAAACAAATGCAAAACAAAACAAACTTTGAATCTCCTGCATTCAAACTATACCACCACCATTTCTCCTTGTAATAACCACTTATCATTGCCAAGCTGTCATTCATGCTTATTCCTTTAAGATTTTTAGCTTCCGGCTGACTGTCACTTTCTACAACAACATACCTGGACAATTCTTAGTGGTTTAAATTTCCACATAGATGATTATTCTAAACCCAGACTCTTAATTCCTTAATTCTCTAAAAGGAGTTTATTTCCCACCCTACCAGAGCCATAATTCATGCTCATACCCAGACTTTCTCATTACCAAAAACTACAACATCCTGAGACCTCATTTTTAAGTGTCCCACTATCCATTCACTACCTATCTTTTTAGCACCTTCCATCTAGTGGCACAACTCTCACAATTTTTCAACCCCATCAATACCTATAATCCATTCATTCTGCCTCCTTTTCACTACCCTTTATTTTCTTCAATGTTCTACTTCCTTCTCTAACCAGTTAAAATATCACGATCCAAATTATAATGACCCCTTGCATTATCTCAAGTCTTTTGTCTCTCTCTGGCTTCAATCATTTTGTTAACTCCAGTGCTTTTGCAATTCCACAAGTGGCTAGGAAAAAAAAAATACAGTCACACTGTTTAGTCTCACTTCCAATGGGTATCCACTAATCTCACATGGACTATTCATGGCAACCCTTCTACATTTACTCACACACAACTGCATCGTAAGTTAACCTAAAAGAAAGTTAATCTAAAGCCTCTAACCTCCCCAGTATTTATGTTCAGCTGATGGCCTTGCTTTTCTTTCAGCAAGAAAAGAGGAAACCAAGGAGGATTTCTAGTTTCCCATAATACGTCTATTCATCCACCTATGTCTGTATCTTGCTTTCCTCCCTGTTACAATGGTTGCAGTACCCAAAACTCCATTTAAGGCCTCCCATTCCATCTGCTCTCATCCTCTCTCATCTACTCAAAGACATCATTCTAGCAATTCTCCTCTTTCCCTCCTATATCTCAGCTTCCCTTAACTAGAGCAACACTCCCGTAGACACACAATTCTATTGCAATTTCTACTTTCTTAAAAAAATAATAATTACAAAATCTTTCATTTACCATCTCATTTCTATGAGACTTTTAAAAGAAGAAATTTGGGATTCTTGGGTGGCTCAGTTGGTTAAGCATCTAACTTTGGCTCAGGTCATGATCTCAGGGTCCTGAGATTGAGCCCCACATTGGGCTCCCTGCGTAGTGGGGAGTCTGTTTCTCCTTCTCCTTCTGCCCCTCTCCCCTACCCTTCATCACTTGTGCTCTCTACTCTCTTTCATGCTCTCTCAAGAAAATAAATAAAATATTTAAAAATTTTTTGAAAGATAAAAAGAATAAATTTATCAAGAGTTGTCCCTATTCACTCTCTCCATTCTTTATCTCTCTTGTCTCTCAAAAATCTAATTGAATCAGGGGTTTGCCCTTTCCTCAAAACACCACAAATAGTTTCAAAGCTAGCAATAATCTCTTCTTGGTGTATTCAATAGTTACTTTTCAAGATTCCTCCCATTTGACATTTCAGTAAACAGTAGCTCTCTCTTCTAACTATTCAGGAAAAAAAAAAAGGAGCCATCCATGTCTTCTCTGCATCCTTCATATATCCAACCCATCATTAAGTCCTGTCGCCAGTTCTTTCCAAAGATATGTAGACTCAAACTCACCACATCCATGGCAATCCCAGAGCCCATGCCATCACCATCGTCCAGGGCTAGATAGCTGGCAAGACTTGCTGACCATCTCCCTGTTTCTATCTTTGTCCTCTAGCCTATTCTCTAGAGAGCAGAGAAATTGATCCTCCTAAAATATAACTGATATCACCCCCCTTAAAGTCATCTATATGAGAGGTAATCAAACTCCTATCTGCAGGTCAAATTCAGATGGTAGATTCCATCTACCATCTACCATTCCATCTTCAATCATTCACAGAATGATTTTTATGTTCTTCAGGGTTAAGCAGAAGGAGAAGCAGAAGCATAAATGGAAGAAGAGGAAGAAGAAAAAAAAGAAAGAGGAGGATAGACAAAAAGCAGAAGGAACAGAAGGAGGAGCATATGTGACAGAGATCTTACGTATCCTGCAAAGCCTAAAATATTTACTGTCTGGCTCTTTATTTGCTATCCCCTGACCTACACAAGCTGCCTCTCTCTAACCTCTACCTCTTTGACTTTCTGTACTTTAACTATATTAATATTCTTTTTCTTTTTTTTTTTTCAATGTTCCAAACGTGCTACTGCCTCGAGGCTTCAGCACTAGTTATTCTTGATCCTATGTCCTCCCCAGATATCCACATATGTATGGGCATCTCCACCCACTTCTGGTCTTTTCTCGATGAGACCTTCATTGATTGCCCCTTTTAAAACTGTGTCCTCTCTAGCACTTCCTATATTCCTTCCTTGCTTCATTTTTCTCTTGAGTACTTACTCAGTTTGAAAACTGGCCCCCTTGTGTGGAAAGCAGAGAGACAGAAGAAGGAGACAAACCACCCAGATTGGTACGTGGCAGATTTAATAAGAAAGGTAACTTATATACAAGGTTTGTCTTGGGTGCCACAATACAGGCAGATCTCAGGACCTACTCTCCAGAATCTCAAAATTTTACATAGAAATCAATGAAATCCAGGCAGGTATTCAGTCCAGATGGTCTCAACAACACCTTATTCTCTCAAGGCTTTATGTGTCCTTGGAAATGGTCCCCACAGTGGTCAGACACACATCTGAGGACATGGGAAGGGATGAGGAGCCTCTGACTGCCCAGGTCCCACTCTCAGGTTGACTGGTGGTCCCATCTTCTTCATCATCTCCTCCAAGTTTCACTATTTATCTTATTACATATTTAACTCATGTTTTATTGACTGTCTACCCCAACTAGAATGCGCGATCCATGAGAAAAGGAATGTACATTCACCTCATTCACAGCCAGGCACCCAGCATATATGACAGTGCCTGACGCATACAAAGCACTCAAAAAATACTTGCTAATTCAAAGAAATAATAGATTGTGAACTCTGCTAGTTTTTTTTTTCCTGCTAGGTTTTGGTAATATAAATATGCATCTTCTCTGCAGTCTTATGGCCACTGTGACTAAGCGAAAATGCCAAAGTTTTCTCTTGATTTGCAAAATATTGTGGTTGTTTGCTGTTACCATCACAGAACTTATTCTACTATTTACCTAAGCTGAACCTAGTTTGGGAGGCAAGCATTCTTAGCAAGGATATATAGGAGTTGAATGTTTTATTGCATCCTGCAGCACCTGCTTCACTTTGTCCCATCTTCTCACAATAAACTGCTCCCCTTCCATCCACATATGTCTGCTCTTCTCTCCCCTGTTTGTTTCTTCTCTTTTACTTCATATCAAAAATATTTATGAGAGTGAGAGAGAATGAAAGAATTGAAGTAGAAAAAAAAGTTAAAGCGCCTTATATCCTGTGTTAAAGATTCATTCAATCAATCAATAAGATTTACTTATAAACAAGGAAATAAAGACTAAAGTAATAGGAGTGGGAAAAGATCAGAAAAGTGAGCCAGAAGGCCACTCCCATTTACTAATCCCTATTCACCCACATAAATGTGCTGGCTTGGATGATAATGCTGGGACATGGGGCCAGAAAAGGATAGAAGATCACCATGGAAAGCTTGATTCTCACACTGACCAAGTAAAAACTGTTATTTTCATTCATGACCATCAATTCCATAACTACAAATATAAATAAAAAAATAGACTATAAATCAACTTTAATTTGTCCTTACTTCTGTAGCAAACATCACAGCACGTCCTCTACTAAAAATGAATTTATAGAAACATCCTTGTCCACAAATTTCAGGACAATGAACCATCAACTGACCTCAGACACTGGAGATTCCTTTCCATTCAAAAATCCCACCAATTAATTCTACTATTTTTCATTCCTGTGAAGCAACAGTCTCCTGGACTTCTCTAGTTACATTCTCTTTTTCTTTCTCTGGATGATTCTGACTTTTGTCCAGTCATGTCAGAACCTGTAACTATCAGGTATAGTCATCAGGAAACAGGTGAAAACCAAAATTAGACAATTTGAGGTAAGTTTAATAAAGGCCATTTTCAAAGACATGGGCAAGGTTTAGGGGGAAAAATGCAGTGATGCGTATCCAAGGGTTATTGAGATCAGAGTGATACTCTTAGGCCTGAAAAAGACAGGGGACAGAAATGATTATAGAACTCAGAGAGAGTACTCTATAGAGAGTGCCACCTAAGAGGAATTGTAGTCTTCGGCAGAGGGAAGAGTCTACCCACAGGGAACCTGCAGGAATTTCCTTTCAATCCCCAAGCATCTCTTGTTGGTGCCTCCTACTGACAAAATCCAACTAGAAGTCATAGGATAAGGAAGACTGGTGATGGAGTCTATACAGGTCACTCTCCCAGGACACAGAACAGGAAAGAGAACCATGGAGTTACATCTGGAGCATTAAATATCAGCATTGGTTAATTGTAATCTCTGTGTCAGTTAAATATTTTTCAGACTGTTCCCAGATCTGTAAAAATGCTGGGGGTCACAGAGAAAGAACTAATATGTTAAAGAGACAGCATACAATCTTCATATTGCAAAAGACATTTAATATGTCGGATAAGATTTTCATTCCAGGTAAATTCCTATAAGGATGTCTATAATTTTTTCAGGTTAAAAGTTAATCATGACTATGTTCATAAATTTGTCAGACAGCATGACTAACAGGGCATAAGAATCTTTATTAAATAAACCTCATTTTTTGCACCTAAAACATGAACTCAGTGGGTTTCTGAACTGGAATGACAACTCCCTCTGTTCCTTTGCTCCTTCCAACCTTGCTCTGTCCCTGTTCCTATTCCAGGTCACTGTTCAGCGTACTAATGCCAAGCCTGCTTTTACCCAAAGTGCCTGTTTCGTATGCTGTCATATATATACTGCTGGTTGGATCTCAGCCAGTGGAATTAAATGAAATGGTTTTCTGTCAGACTGAATACTAATTATGTCTTCATGCCAAAGCTAGGTCTGCATAATGACATCATTTGCAAGTAGGCTGGAGGTTGAAGCTCAGATAAAGTTTGCTCTGATATTTACATATACAAGCAAAGCAGTTCTAGGCTGTTTAGCTTACCTGCTTTGTGTTGGTTTCTTTGATAGATTTGTCTTTGAAAATCCAAGGTCTTCTCTGGGCAACACTGTAGATTAAGTAAATGCTTCATTGTTTAGGTCACTGTCCTCCCATTTCAAGACTTCAAACCCACAACTCAGTTCCCAAGGGAAGCCTCCAGGACACTAAATTTTTGGATTGCCATGGGCCTTATATCCCTTTCTGGTCACTCATATTTGCCTAACATGATAAAATATCTGATTTTCTGAGGCAGTATGATTTATATCTGTTGGTAATTCTCAAATTTTCCCGTTTTGTGCACTATCTTAACCTTGACCTCATCAGCCTATCAGAAATAATACCCTTTCACCCTTCAAAAGAGGTGTACATATCCTACAGCATTCACTGCGTTCAATTAGCTAAATTACTAATAATTCCATACTCTGAGAACAATAAGAAGAACCCTTCCAAAGCCCTCATTTTTCTCTCAGTTGACATTTTAACACTTTTTCTATAGAAGTAACCATATTCATGGGAGTAAAAAGACAAGAAACAGACTAATGTTAAGGGAGGCCCACGGGGAACAAATGGTTAGGTCAGGGGAAGACATACACTATCTACTCAATTCAACACACCCATAACACAGTCTTTGAGTTTAAAGTATCTTGGTAGATATAGAAAGCATAGACTAACAATGTGAATCCTGTGCTCCAACATCTCACAATTATATGGAATTGTAGAAAGAGAATCAGGCAGGTCATCAAAAGTTGTCACTTTTAGGTCAATCTGTATTGAACTAAAGAGGTATGCAGCCTTGGAAAGCCATTAATTCTTCTGGCCACTGAATGATGAGAATTTATACAGGCTTTAAAATTAAATTCTTCTCTCAGGCTATAATATATTCATATTGAAATAATTATTTTAAAGTCTAAAATATTTACTGCTATACAAACATAATTGCTTTCTATTGCTGCCAGAGAGTAGCCATTATGTGAACATTATGACATATTTCACTGATTTTTAGAGTGCCAGTAACAAGTTAAAAACTCAAGACACTGGTGATATTTTAACCTAAATATTTGGCCTACAATCAGAAAATTCTTTTTTTCCAAAGAAGTAATCTGTACTGTTTACCCTCCCACAAATGTCCCTTATATAGTTTATACCTATATTTAACTGAGACACTTATGTTCCTTTTTACTTTATTATGTAGAAGCACTGTAAACAAGCAAATGTCAATAAGGTTCAAGGCAGTGAAATATAAAGTCTGAAAACACTGAGGTCAAATCTCCAGACCAGTGTCCAGGGCAACTCAATGGCAACCCACCACTGACTCTTCAGTCAAAAATTTCTTTCTTTTATTTGCTTTTACCACTATAGCTATAAGGCATGACTCCAGGTGACTTTCTTGGAGTTGAAAAGCCTCGAATCTTTTATAATTCATGTTCTGATCCACTTGGGGGAAAAGATTATCTTCATCTGCCCAAGACTTTTGCAGCTGTGTTGGATAATAATCCATCATGAGAGTGATCATTAGAAGATTTTTTTATTATATCTCAGTATGCAATGTATACTTGATTTGGCATAACTAAATTTTTCTTATATATCAGAGTTTAACCCCTTAATTCATTAGATTTTTTGAAAGAGGGGCCAAGATGCTGACCAGAGTTAAAAAGATAGTATATACAATTTATGTGAAGATAGTATATGCAATTATGTTTTGTTTTGGTGTCCATTCCATAAAAGGAATTTTTTAAAAACTACCTTCAAGAGAGCAATGGTCAGCTAATAGTAAGTGAGGTCATATAGCAATGGATCATTACCAAAGACAACCTGAAAATATAACCACAATCTTCAAATACTTCACAATCCAACAAATAGAAATAAAAATGTCAATGTAAGAAAAATATGATGGCATGAACTTTTGGGGAGAAAAATGTTTCCCTGCCATCTTGCTCCAAAAAGAATTTAAGGTGGTATTCAAGGATAAATAAAATACTGGAAATTTGTATAAATTAATTGCAGATAAGAATACATAGAAGCTAGTAGGCTCCTACTGGTTTTATGATTACATGTCAGGACTCTATGTAGAAGGTTAACTTAAATAATTCAGAAGAGCCACTGAATTTCAGAGTTAAAATTGAGTTAACATCTAGTGGCGCCTGCATGGCTCAGTAGATTAAGCATCCAGCTACTGATTTTGTCTCATAGGTTACAGAATTGAGCCCCATGTTGGGCTCTGTGCTCAGTGGGGAGTCTATTTGAGATTCTCTCTCCTCCTCTTCCCCTACCCCTTCCTGCCCCCCGCGCTCTCTCTGTCCTTCCAAAATAAATAAATCTTTTTTAAAAAACACACACACAGAGTTAACCTCTTACCCAAATGAAGAAAATATTTCTTCAAATAACTCTGACCCAAGATAATCAATACTGGATTTTATTGTTTGCTGTTACCCTGTCCAGTCAGTACCTCCTGGGGTAGTCTGTTCTCCTGAGGGATAACTAGTTGTGATAAAGTTCCTTAAACTGAAACAAAATCTACCACTTACTGATTTCTCTTCACTATTGCAAGCTTTATAGCCTCTAGAATGGCCCAAGTAAAACCTATTCTTTTTGAACATCAGCCCTTTCAGCAACTGGAGATAGCTAGTATGCCCCAGTTAATATTTTCTTGCACAGTAGTTAAGAGCGTAGGCTTTGAACCCAAAGAATTGGGTCTCAATCCTATATTCACAGCAAAATGGCTTTTTCATCCAGACAAGTTATTTAAATGCTCTGAATTTCCTCTATTTTAGATGGGGGAAATAATATCTGCCTAAACAGTTTATTGTAAACATTTTAAAAAATGATATAAAAAAGGACGATAAATTAACACCGTACTTGGTGCCTATTATATGCTCAATAAAGTTCCTCTCATAGTCTCTTTATTCCCAGATAGCTGACATTTTCCTTAAATGGCCTGTACTACAAATTCCTTATTACCATATCACAAATCATCATTATTTAGAATAATTCTAAATTCTGGAGGACATGAAACCTTTATACAGGTGAGATGTAGACACCTATAGCAGTTGTTTTCAAGCCGGAGTGATTAAACACATCTTTTTATAAATACTATTTTGTCATGCTCTCCTTACAATCCTTGAAATTCATTAGTAGAAAATTAATCTACCTGAAAAAATGATTCCAGATCATTAATATTTGAATATATCTGGATTCAGCCCCCTGAAGCCCTGCACCCGGGACCCGCCCAGCACAGCTGCTGTAGCCACTGCATGACCAAACTGCCCATGATCGAGTGTGGCTAAGCCCCAAGCAGCAGCGAGGTTTGAACTCAGAGTTGGCGTGGAGCCTGTACAACCCTGAGGATGGCTGTGGCCATGCCAGAGGCAATGAGATATATGTGCAGATCTGAACCTGCAGGCACTGTCACCTTTAGCTCAAAGTACATCATCTCTGACCCCCCAGCACAGGAAAAAGCAGCATGGTCAGGAGGGACAAAGCTCTGGCTGCAGCAAAGGTGCAGTGAACCTGCAGGCTGACCTCACTCTTGGCATTCTAACCAAATTTGGGGGAGAATCGTCCCAATGCCAGCATAATGTTAAACATCTCAGGACACAACCAGCACTTCTTGGCCCCAACACTACCATTTTAGCTCCTCTACAACCATGAGCATGCTAATGTGAGGTAGGGCCCTGACAGTGCAGCTTCCAGGAGGGCATGGAGAACCTGGAGCCCAGTGTGGGGATACCCACTCTGCCATCTTCTTTCCCCTGCCAAGTCCACCAGCAGCGCTGACCAGCTCAGGTACCTCTGCCTTAAAGCTCATTTTCCCAGTTCTAGCATCTTTGAGCATCCACCCCCTGGCTTCTCTGGCCGAAGTGTTTAGGCTTCATGGACATCACCTCTGTTTGAGGTAACCTCCTAGAAGGGATGCAATGGCCAGACACTTGCTATGTCAAGACACTCTATGAACCCCCAGGGGGAGCCTCAGAAGAGTGTGAGGTGAACTCTTCAGCCCTGCTTCTCCAAGGTAGGGAAGCCTGAGCTTCAGCAGATGGCCAGGGTCATGATAAAAGGCATAATGTTCCTCTGGGAAAGGGAGCACCACTCATGTCTTAGAGCCAGCAGCATTCCAGTTCCTTGGACATGGCCACTGACAACTTGCCTCCTAAAGGGGAGGCATTCCTGTCGTCCCCAGCTCACAATGTCAGCTTGAAGCCTTTCAGCACTGAGCCACCTCGGCCTTCATCTAACTTTGATCAGAAGTGGTTCTTCCAGCCTCAGGCAAACTGCAGGCTCTCTGAAAACTCCCTTCATAGAGGAACAGTCATATATTCTGCTAGAGAGGAGTCTGGAGAATAGCCCTCAGTGAAGCTCAAGCACAATTATAACCAGAAGGCCCAATTGACCAACTCTAATGCTGACTGGCCTCTACCTGGGACCCTCCCTGGAGCCACACATTTCCCAGGTGCCCCAGCCTTCCATAGGTAGTAAGAGCACACTCTACCTTGCACTGGCCAAAGAAAGTGGATATACAGCTCCTCAGGGAGCTTGCAACAAGAGAGCTAATCTTGATGAGAATGGAAACCAAAATGGATCTAGATGTGGGTTTGCCTTCATTGAGTCCCTAGAACATAACTAAATGTCCCCAGTACTGAAGAAGCCTGGAACTTCAGTTAAATGTATCTCTTACAGAGTCCATTTCTCTTCAGTACGTGAAAACGAAGAGAATGCCTCTCTAAAGAGACATCCCACACCTCTCCAAGGCAACAGCTCACATCGTAGTGAGGGAAACAGCACCCACAGCAACCAGTCATATTCTAATTACCACAGCCTCTAACCCCGTAGGCGAGTGGGTGAAGACAAGAGACCTTCCAGGTACCCAAAGACTTGGGAGGATGATTTCCACAAAGACCACAAATGCCTCCCACAGAATCTAGAGAAAGAAAGCCTAGTCCAGAACTTGTGAAGCAACTTTGACAGGACTGAGTCAGCCTTTTCTTCTTTCCAGAACATTCCTAGAAGTCTAAGAAGGCAAAGTAGCCCGGAGCTAGAAGGAGGAGCCCAGGAGGGCTACCTGGATGCCTTCCCACCTGTTCAGTCAACACCCACACAGAGGACGCTGGAAGGAAAGCCGTTCCAGATCACAGGAGCCATGTGGACAGGCCCATCCAATGTTAGAGGGGAGGGCCAGTGCCTCACTTTCTTTCTACCACTCAGACCCAAGGTATGAGGGGCCACCCTACCCACCGCACCAGTACGCAACCAGTCTGGGTGGGGGCAGGATGTGCAAGGCTTTCAGTGCAGGGAACCCCACTGCTTGGGGCTGGAGGTTTCCAAGACGGAGCAGCTGGCCCAAAGGACCTAGAGGCCTGCAAGTGCAGGCAGCTCTACTTACAGCCACAACTACAGGCCCAACAGGCAGGTTCCAACATCCAATACTTCGGGAAATGACTTCTAGGAGACAATATCTGATTCTCTGAAACCACTGAAGCCCTATGCAACTGGGAGAAACACCTCCAGAACAGGGGGCTAAAGCTGGAAGAAGCGTCTTGGCAGCCAAGTGGTCAACAGCTGGGAAGGGGTACTGACCCTAGCCTGGTCCCCCACCCCCACTCCGAGGCCAAACGCTCACCTGCTCTGCAGCCAGAGCACCTTCAGCTCTTCAGGGAGGACAAGGAGGCCTTCTTGTGGGACCACAGGCCCTTGTGCCTCAGTCACCTGCGCTAACACCCCCTGAGCCCTGCCAACAGGAACAGTATTAAGGGCATGCAGTCCTGTGACCTCAGGAACACCTTCCTTGGAAGCTCAACCCACAGCAGGAACGCCCATGGGCTTCTGCCTCCCAGCACGCCCTGTATGAGCAGCAGCACTTGATGCCAGGGAGGGCACCCCCATCCTCCCATACACCACCCCCCTGCTGCCTGCAGAGTCTGTGCTGTTGGGCCTTGGTCTACCTGACTCCCCTACCCTTACCCCTACCCCTACCCCTACCCCTACCCCTACCCCTACCCCCTACTATCCTACTCTGAAGAGCCACAGGAGATGTTGGAAGTGGAGACCCCTGGGCTCAAGGAAGGGACTGCATTTCCAGGGAGCATAGTGCCCACCTGGGTGGAAGGGAGGGATGCCTGGGTGGCTCAGTGGTTCCCCAACTCCCCAGATCGAGTCCCACATCGGGCTCTTGCATGGAGCCTCCTTCTCCTCCCTCTGCCTATGTCTCTACCTCTCTGTCTCTTTGTCTCTCATGAATAAATAAATAAAATCTTAAAAAGAAAAAAAAGGTAGGGAATGTGTGAGGTTGGACATTCTGCCCAGCTACCTTTCAGAGGACCAATTTCCGGATTACCAGCATTTTGTGAAAATGCAGTGAGCACTCCTCACTGAGCAGCAAAAGCTGGGCAACAAGATCCTAGTGGGCCAGGAGAAGGTCATATCTGCTGGAAGTCCTTGCCTTCTAATTCACTCCAAAGACAGGGCCCTGATTCTGCCCCCAGAGCTTGCAAGTGAAATGATTCCCGGTGGGGATGTATTTTCAATGGTACTTTGCTGACACCGACTTCCTCTGCACTTTAATACTCTTCAGAAATGCCCACCCAAAAGACTGCCCTTTATTTCAACATGATTTCATCTAAAAATGTTTCAATAGAAACCACATTTAAACTATACAGGTTATTGCAACGGAGGTGCCCTGACTGGCTCAATAGCTTGAGCAGGAGACTCTTGATTTCAGCTCAGGTCATAATCTCAGGGTAGTGGATATAACTCTGTGCTCAGTGAGGGAGTCTGCTTGAGATTCTCTCCCTCTCCTCCACCTGCCCTTCCACTCACACTCTCCCTAAAATAAATAAATCTTTAATATATATAAACTATATGTATTGTTGGAGTTTTTCAGGATAAAAGCAAATAACTCTATCCTGGAAGAAGCCAGTGTTTTCCCTCTTACCCTTCATGACTGAGACACAAGACCTTGAATGCTGCTCGGAACATACCTCTTTCTATTACTACTTTGTAGTAGAAAGAGACTTAATGAAACTGTGAGACCGGATTGGAGGACATCTGATTGGTTGTTTAGTTTTTAAAAGGCTGAGGCAACATAGATCAGTGTGTGTCACTCCCAGGAATGTATCCGAAGCGGCATTCCTTGCCTGTGGGCAGTGTACCCTGAGGACAAGTATAGTACACATTAATGAAGGGTCTGCAAAGCCTTAAAGCCTTAAAAAGTAACAGAGACATAGAAGAAAATTGTAAAACTTCAAACATTTTTGTTATTTATATATATATATATTTTAAGATTTATTTATTTATTCATAGAGACACAGAGAGAGAGAGAGAGAGAGAGGCAAAGACCCAGGCAGAGGGAGAAGCAGGCTTCCTGCAGGGAGCCCAACGTGGGACTCAATCCCGGGTCTCCAGGATCACGCCCTGGGCTGCAGGCGGCGCTAAACCACTGCGCCACCGGGGCTGCCCTGTTATTTATATTTTTAAAAATGAAAAAGATCCTTAAGTTTGTGTGCTAACCACATATTCTATTTTGTAGTGGACGCAATTATGTTTGAGTTTTGTATTTTGTGAAAAGCTTAATGAAATAAAGAATTGTAGAGATAGTAAAAAAAAAAATAACATCCTATATGTAATATAAATGAGACATTTTTAAGGAGTAGCATATAATAATGTATGCAGTATACAAAAGACTACAAGGGCAGACTACAAAGAGACGATTGCACCTAAACATAAAGTCTCCATTAATGCACCAACCTCAAATGTCACCTGATACAGGAGTGAATAGTATGACTACTAGTGACATAGTGAACTTGTAAATTGATCCTGATAATGTTCTAATCAAAAAGCAAAGTATAAGTTTCTCTTTTTACACATAATAGTTATGTGGGAAAAATAATACCTTGTAATAATATTGAAGGTTTTATGTTAACTGTAGTTAGGTGACTATAAACAATGTTTGCCCATAATATCCTGTAGGACATTTGAAGTTCATAAATGGTGAAAGAGAATTCTTTGCAGTTTTGATCTGGTTTGTGTATTGTAGGATGTCTAGCACGGCTGGCTAGTAATGCTTCCTACGCCAAAAGCACAGCATAATTTAAAAATAAGAACAAACAAACAAAAAAAAAACCCTACACACCTACAAATTAAAACAAAAACAAAAAACAACCCAACTCTGCTGAGAATCACTGTTTTAAGGGTTCCAGGTCTATCTGTATCCTAGTCTTTATCTAAGCCATTTTTTTAGGAGCAACTATAGCATCATTTTGGTGACATATCTGGCAAGTTGTGGATTTTGAACTGCTTCTTTGAGAAATGTCCTCAATTTTACCCTTTACAACAGGTCATATCTGTCATATTGTAGTAAGTTGCATTAAAACGAAATTCTGTACCTTCCATTCTTTTTTGTTGAATTTCATTTTCTTTATTTCAGTCCATCTTTTCAGTCTATCATTTTCAATCTTGATTCTGACATATCGCATTATCTCATCTTGGTTTTCATCACCCGAAAATTAGATAAGCATTTCTCATCTCTCTCTATTCAAGTTGCTACTAAAAATGAAGAAAGAGAAAAATGACAGAGCTGTTTGAACTTGACTAGAAACTTCCAACCATGTTGACTTCTTACACTTACCCTTTTATTTGTGAGTATACAGCTAAAAGGGATCCATTAGAAATATGGTCAATAGCCTTGCTAAAACTAAGATAGAGTATATCTATAGTATTTCTCTCATATGTGAATCTAATGCTACCAGTTACATCTAATTTTAGGGTACAATGCTCAGTAAACTTATTTTGTCCTTCAATGGCAACAATACCCTTTTCTAAATTATTTCACATGCTAAATTTTAATGACTTTAAGAATTCTGACACAAATATACATTGTCTTAAAATACTACTGTATTAATTTAGCTACTGTAACAGCTAGACTCTGAAATCTCAGTTTTCTAATACAGTAGAAGTGTATTTCTTTCCCAAAATTCAATCTGCCATGGGGGTAGAGGGTTCTGCTTCATTAAATGATTCAGATAATCAAGACAAGCTAGGTCACCTTTGAAACACAGCTCCCAAACTCATCCTGAATTTTGACAAACATCCCATAAAGCAAAGGAAAAGAGAGCAGAATGTCATGTAGGAAGAGTGTATGGGTTAGGTCAGGAAGTGGCATATATCACTTCTTTACATACATTTACATACAATTCACTGGCTAGAACTCACATAGTCACACCTAACACTAAGGAAACCTGGAAAATATAATCTTGCTGCCTGCCTAAAAGAAAAGGAAATGAATTTTGGTAAACTAATAGCAGTCTGTGCCAAGATCTTTCTTAGACCTGTGCTGGAGGTACTCCTGCTCTGTGCCCCCATGCTTCAGGTATCCCCATATTTTGGAATGCTTTCCCCAAAAATGTTCTAAGTCACCTTCCTACACCTGGAACTCACCAAGGGTGGCTGTGTTCTCTGAGCCTACATCAACCTCAAAACTTTCTAAGTCACATTCCAGTAGCTCAAACCTGCCAGGGCTAGTAGTACTACTCTCCAGTTGGGGTGCCCTGAGTCCAGACCAGGGGATATGTGGGCCACAGTCTCTGCTCTCTGCCCCGGGTATTTGACCTCTAACCAGACCGCCCCAGGAATTTGACCTCTAACCAGACTATGAGGTTCACTAGATACTCCAGTGAGACTAGGCCACCAGAATAGTGCTGCTACATTTGGGATGACTTTTATCCAAGACAGAATGCAGGAGAAGCTCAGAGCTCTGAGCTAGCGATGGTCCACTGTCAGCCCTTGGAAATGAGTCCCATGGGTGGATCTCTGCATGGATTCTTACTCCTCTGTTTGGGACCATGGTTATGCCTCAGATATGTAGCACCCCAGGGCAGCAGGGGTGGCAGCAATGAATATTTATTCTTAGGATACCCACCCTTAATACCCAGAGAGGTCATCTACCTTCTTCACAGGTTCTACACCATGTTCTAGGCAGTCTTTCAGGGATGGCTGCACCTAATTACCCTCTGAAGGCAATAAGACATTTTCTCCACAATGCTAAAGGGACCTTCTGACTAATAAATGTGGTGAGGTTGTGCTCTCATCAGTCAGGCTTATACCACACTCAGTGAGGGATGGATATTCCATTCATGAATGGATCCATTCTTGCCTTGAACACTGATCCTTGCCTCTCTTCACTGGTGGTAGTGTGTGGAAGGCAGAGGTATGGACAATATTAAATGAGTCACATTCTAAGAGTGTAGCCTAAAGAGTTCAAGAGAAGATACAATCGGAGATGTGTTGTTCTATGTTCTCAAATCATAAGGTTGATATGACCTGAAAAAGAATTACTGTTTATACTTTCCTTTGTATATTCCAGATAATATTTGCCTTTGCAGTTATTATCAACGAAGCATAGTTACAATTTCTGAGTCATTGGGAACCAATATTCATGGCTGCACAGTGAAGATGCAGTACTGTGTGTAATAATGCAACCAGCATTAAATAAATGGTATCAGGGAACTGCAGAAGCAAGAAGACCCATACTGTGTTCATACAAACATAATTCTAAGTATTACTTTTTCTCTCAGTGGGGTATAAAATAGCCAGGAATGATTCATCTGATGATGAGGTGCATTGACCCATCGATGAATTTGGGGAGTATTTTCATTTGACCAGTTTTAATTCTTCAGATCCAGGACTATGGGTTGTTTCTCTTTATCTTTTATTTTTTGAGAGCAAGAGAGAGAGAAAGAGAGCATATGTGCATGGGAGGGGGAAGGGGCAGAGAGACAGAAAGAGAGAATCCCAAGCAGGCTCCACATCCAGTGCAGAGCCTAACTCCAGACTTGATCTTATGACCATGAGATCATGACCTGAGCTGAAATCAGGGCAGATGCTTAACCAACTGAGCCACCCAGGTGCCCATTTTTCTTTTTATGAGATTTTCTAGAATTCTTTCAATGTTTTGTAGTTTTCAGTGCATGCCTTGTGTTTAAGTAGTTTCTGAAGTGTTTTGTTTTGATGCTCTTTAAAGTAATTGTTTTCCTAATTTCATTTCCATATTGTTCATTGCTAGTATACAGAAATACCACTGATACTTGTGTATTGATTTTGTGCTCTGTGCCTTGCTGACCGTATTATATGTTTAATAGACATTGGGATTTGTTTTCAGTGCTTCAGGAGGCAGTTTATAACTTTTCATTAGCCTTTACCTCCTGTTCCTGTGGAGCTTCAAGGTCAGCCAGAGGTGAGAGCTTGGGGTCTTCTCAGGTCTTTGCTGGGCTTGTGCATAACCTCTCGCATGCTCTCAGTTCTGCATATGGATGTAGCCTTCCAGGTTCCCAGGGATAAACTAGAGCTTCTCAAAGCTTCTTAGGGATGTCTTATCCCCCAGGTTTTTTTTTTTCCCTTTTAAGGTTTCCAGGCTTTTCTTAGCCACAACTAGTAATACTATCTCCAGCAACTGCAAGTTAAACATTTGCTAATGATATTTTTGTTTGTTTGTTTTTATAAAATGCCTTGTATGCAAGTAGCTCACTTAGAGAGAGCTCCACTTCAGGTCAAATAAAAACATGATCTGAGAATGAAGCTTTTCTGAAAGGGTCAAATGTGGTAAATTTGTGGGAATGGACTTTGGGGGTGTTCCCAATTCATTCTTCTGCATCCTGTGGATGCTATGCTATTTGTTTTCCTAGCTACCATCGCTGGTTTTTAAGGCTCCTCTGGAGCTGGGGAAAGGGATGTGATTAGGACAAGTTAAAAAAGCTACAAGACTCCCTGTTCTTACCAAGATTCCACTGTTTATCTTGAGTAAACACATTACTCAAATTGTTGCACATTGTTCCAGAATGCTGAAACTGCTGATTTTTAACAGTTTTTGCCAGTGTTCTTTTTCTTATATAGGAGGAGCAGATTTTCAGAAACCTTTAGTCCACTATTCTAGAAGTGAGATAGCCACACATAACAAGGCTTAGAAAGAAGTGAGGCATACACAAAAACGCCTACAATGTAGATTGATGTATATAATGTTCAAGACCAAGCACAACTAGTTATGATATTAGAAGTCAGGATAATGATAATCCTTCGGGGAGAAGCAGCAGGAATAGAACTCAAGGAGGGCTTCTTAAGTTCGGTTTGATGATCTGGATGCTGGCTGTACCCATTTATAATATCCACTACCTGTATATGTATGATTTGGGCATTTTTCTGTATGTATGTTACACTTCAGTAATACCAATACCATAACCATAATCAAGAAATTAAGGATAGGTTTTCATGTACTAGTCAGATAGGTAAGAGTATAATAGATAGCTTCAGTGATATTTGAGAATGTTCTAGTACTTAAGTTGTTAGGTGGTTCATGTGTGTTCCTTTAAAAATGTATAAATTATACATGCATGTGACAAATATTCTTTCTCATGCATCCAATATTACATAATAAAATTGTTTAAAAATACTGTCAGTGTTGTCCAATATCCTTTAATAGACTTTGAGGTTTAGAGACTTAACAGCTTTACACCTTTATTTGAATTTTTAGAGTACTTGCAATATTTCATTTCATGATGTAATTAGAATGCATATAAATAAATCCTTGAGTGTACATCTAATGGTTTCCTTAGGATATATTCCAAAAGTGGAATTAAGGGGTCAAAGTATGTGAACATTTTAAATATGCTTAGTATATAAAACCAAGTTGTCTGTTGGGAACATTTTACAAATTAACTCTCCACTCTCCTCAGAAACCTAAGAGAGATTGCATTTTCTGCCTCCTTTCAAACATTGGGATAAATATATGCCCTAAAATATAACAGTATATGGGCACTTGGGTGACTCAGTCAGTTAAGCATCTGCCTTTGGCTCAGGTCATGATCCCAGGGTCCTGGGATGCAGCCCTGCGTTGGGCTCCCAGCTCAATGGGGAATCTGTTTCTCCCTCTCCCTCTGCTCCTCCCCCTGTTTGTGCTCTCTCATTCTCTCTCTGTCAAATAAACAAAATATTTAAATATTTATATCAATATACTTATGTAAAATACCTATATATTTATTATGCAGAATTTTAAAAAGATTTTATTTATTTGAGAATGAGAGCAGATGCATGAGTAGAGGGAGGGGCAGAGGGACAAGCAGGCTCTCAGCTTGGTTTCAAACTGAGACACTGTGCCTTTTAGACCACATGATTAGTCAACTGAGAAATTCCACTGTGTCGTCCTCCTCTTCTGTGAACATTCCCAAAATATGACTGCTCCTGGGGATACTTCTTTCCATGAAGTTCTTTCAAGAGTTGCACATATCATATAGTTTCACTCATATATGGAATATAAGAAATAGTGAAAGGGATTATAAGAGAAAGGAAGGGAACTGAGTGGGAAAAAATTGGAGAGGGAGACAAACCATGAGAGACTCCTAACTCTGGGAAACAAACAAAGGGGTGTGGAAGGGGAGGTGGGTGGAGGGATGGGGTAACTGGGTGATGGGCACTTGATGGGATGAGCATTGGGTGTTATACTATATGTTGGCAAATTGAATTTAAATTTTAAAAGAGTAAAAAATAAAAGAGTTGCACATGGATCACTGTTCTTCATTTCTTCCTAACACCCATGGTTGTAGAGATTAGCTTCATTGATTCCTATTTTATTAAAGGGATACCCATGTGCCCTGTCAGTGTGTTGTTTTCTCTCAGTTTCTTCTCATATGTAATTAGTGACCAAATACTATGGATTCAACCTCTCTTTAAGTCTTTGACTCTTCAGGGCGTCTGGGTGCCTCAGTGGTTAAGCATCTGCCTTTGACTCAGGTCATGATCCTGGGGTCCTGCGATGGAGTCTCATATCCGGCTCCCTGCAGGGAGCCTGCTTCTCCCTCTGCCTCTGTCTCTGCCTCTCTCTCTGTCTCTCATGAATAAATAAATAAAATCTTTAAAAAAAGACTTTGACTTTTCTTTTCTTGATTATCCATTTCAGTAACATTTCACTTCTTTCCTGGGTCATTGTAATATGTATCAACCTGCTTCTAATTTTTTCACACTTAAAATATATGATCTTCTCATCAGTTATGTTTAAAAACACAGATTTTATCAAGCAACTGACATAAACCTAAGCATTTATTTATTTGTTAATTAAAGATCTTATTTATTTATTCATGATAGACATAGAGAGAGTGGCAGAGACACAGGAGGAGGGAGAAGCAGGCTCCATGCCAGGAGCCCGACATGGGACTTGATCCTGGGTCTCCAGGATCATGCCCTGGGCCAAAGGCAAGTGCTAAACTGCTGAGCCACCCAGGGATCCCCTAAACCTAAGTATTTAATATGTACCCTATGCCATATACTCCTATATATACTCTATGCCAGTGTTAGATAAACACCTGCAAACCCTAAGCTATATTTAATTAATCTTTGAGGGAACTAGTATTATCCTCAAGACAGAGATTAATAAACTTGCCCTGAGTCATAGAGTTAGTGAGTGATAGAGGTGACAGGCGCAATTTAAACTCTGATCTGCATCCAGAGAACAATAAAGACTGCCGAACATCTCCCAGAAAGAGAACACCTCTACTCACTTCTACGCTCGCTACGCAAACCTAAGTTCCTAAATTGAGCATTCATTTTCAGTCTTCAGATGAATACCACTTATCCTTTTCAAGTTAATGTCTCTCTTTGCAACCTTTATTCTTTCTGCAGTAAGAGCTCATATAAATACAATAGATGCATAATATTTCTTTAGGCTTTCATTTCCACCTCAGTGACAGTTATGCAGAGTAAATAATGTCTGTGAACCCTTCTGAATCTAACATTATATGATTCTATGGTACTTTTCATGCTATAAACATCTCAAAATTAATGCTCCAGCTTTACTAAAATAAAAAACAACAAACAAGCCTTGGCATTCCTTTCTTTGGTTCATATTTTACCCTCTACCCAGAAATTGTATCTCTCTAACCCTGCTTGTCCAAATCTTTTACAAGTCTTCCAGGGTATACTCCATAAAGCATTGTCTGACATCACAAAAATAATTATACTTATCCCTCTGTGTCGGCTTTCAGTTTATGCGCTTGCACTATTGTTCATTAATACATACCACCTCACATTTTAATTAGCTTTATACTTTCTTACCTCAATCACTAGATGAAAAGTTCACCTATTTGAAAAGCTATATTTTATCTAGCTTACTATTCAGTCTACTTTGCTATGATTATTATGCTGTGAACAATGGTCACTCAGTAAATTTTTAATAAATGAATTGATTACCAACTCACTAGCTTACTTCATTTTCCTACATGTTTAGCTAAGTGGGAAAATAGTTTAGTGTAGTGGTGAAGGGCTCAGATGGTGCTTACTTACGTCCTCTACTTCAACTCTCTGAGCCTTGTTTTCTTCATCCACAAAATTGTGATAAGAACAGTACATAACTCTTGGGGGGTTTGTGAGAATTATTTGAATCCATTCATATAAAGAAGTAGAAGATTATCTGTTGTGATTTAGGCACTCAGTAAATGTTAACTATATCACTGCATATTATAAAACAAAACTAAGGATTTCCAAAAGAGATCTAAAATAATTTTCAACAAATGCACTTTCATATGTTTTGTACGGGACTTCCTGGCAGGTGAAAAATAACAATAAACTTAATTAAGGGGTGACTTTTCTGGTCAGTATAAAGGACAGAGCAGTTTTAATCCTGGCAAGAAGCAGGGTCTGGAAGCTTTTCATATTCAATCATTTTCTTTAACATGAATAAGTCGAGTGCTCCATTAGTTCTGGAGAGGAGAGTATAATAGAATCAGTTCTATAATAGGGGCATTAAGCCCTCTTACATTATAGGAAATTATTGAAAAAGGCTGCCAGGCTCTGATTCCCTTGCCAAAATATGGCTATGGATATTCAACAGTAGCATCAAGCCTAATAAAAACTTTTACTTTAAATAGCTAGAAACCCAAATGGCAGCATTGAATGTGAACTTCAGTCCTGAGCAAGAATAGGCCTGAAAGGAAATAGACACAACTCTGTCTTAAAGCAGGTGCTTATAGGAGATGTCACTTTCTTTAGATGCTTTCATTAAGATGAAATGGTATTTCCATTGTAAGTTTTTAATTTATGCTGCAACTGTACATTAGAATTGAAACTTAAACTAATTCCAGCAGTCTATGTAAAATAGTGACATTTGTATCTTTTGAATATTGATGAGAGAGTGTCAACTCCATCATAGTAAATTGAGGAAAATTTAGCTTCATCATTCATTTTATTACCTTTCTGGAGAATTACCTTATTTTCCTTCCATTACATTCTTTATTACCACTACATTTCTTAAAGGCACTAATTTGCCTGTCCATTATACACTGTTTTCCAATTTGAGAGGGACAATTTTGAGTCAATCTAACACCCACTAGGAAAATTCTCATGGTGGCATTTACTTGGTCTTGCCTCAATCCCTTGTTATTAGTGATACTCTGTCCAGGGCTCACACCATAGAGTAAAGAAAAAGGCAGATCACTGTCCAGAGACAGAGAAGCCTCTCTGCAATGGCGTCAGAAATCCAGAGGCATGGAGTGTGCATTAGGATGACTTCTTGTTTGCTTCAAACTGAAGAGGGGCGGGGGGAAGCACACAGCACATTGACAGGGAACACTGGCATTCTTTAATAAAATACAGGTTAGTGAAGCTGATCCTTTACAAGCATACTTTCTTGATCACACCTATTCAGATTCCTTGATGATCACAATTTTCACACATAATGTTCGTATCCCCATCCACGGAAATGAAATAGACACACCAGGGTAGCCCCAGACAGAATAATTCCTCAGCTGGATTTCCCTCCTGCTTCTCATGAAGAACTCCATGTATCCAAATAAATTCATATCACCAAGGCCTCCAGATAACTAACCTCAGCCTTCTCTTCCCCATCACGTATGTACAAGTTATTTCCTCTCCCTTCGGCTTCAGAGCACTTTATCAGCCCAAACATCTCATCATTCGCAGAGACATTTTGAAATATAAAATTCAAAAGTAAAAGTAAAACTACTCACCACCACTCTAAATGCATATCTTCCCAATAGCTTAAATCCAACAGTTTTCTTATTTAAAGTTGCATTTCATTTAACAATCTGACAAAGCCTTTGATAACAATGTCCCATGTTCCCTTTTTGTATCTTTTAAATGAGGACCATCACTGCTTTTTCAGATTTGTTCTTCACTAAGTATTATCAGATCTTAATAATTCAAAAAGCAGGAGCAATAAAAAAATCAATTAAAGAGAGAGGTGCTTAGAGATATGATTAAATTGAGATAAGTGTAGAGAAGTTTAATCCCTACTTTTTATGAGACATATCTTCCCAGGAAGGAACCCAAGAGGTAATTTTTAACAGTAGCAATTCATGCTAAAGATGCCCCTTTGTCTCTCTTACCACTTCCTGCCATTCACCGACTCACCCCCAAATCTTTGGCTATGGCAAAAAGTAAAGTCTTCATTACTTATTAATAAAGGAAATCTGGGGGTGCCTGGGTGATGCAGTCACTTAAGCCTTCGATTCCTGCTTTCAGCTCAGGTGTTGATCTCTGAGTCCTGAGATCAAATCCTGCGTTGGGCTCAAGGATCAGTGTAGAGTCTTCTTAAGACTCTTTCTCCCTCTCCCTCTGCCCTTCACCCACCATGTGCTCGCTCTCTACTCTCTCTCTCTCTCACTCTCTCAAATAAATAAAATCCATAAATAAATGGATAAATAGGGCATCTGGGTGGTTCAGTGGTTGAGCATCTGCCTTTGGCTTGGGTGGTGATCCTAGAGTTCTGGGATCAAGTTCTGCATCTGGCTCCCCATAGGGAGCCTGCTTCTCCCTCTGCCTGTATTTCTGCCTCTATGTCTCTCATGAATATGTAAATAAAATCTTTTAAAAAAATGGATAAATAAATAAATAATAAATAAATGCCATCGAACTTGAGACACTGACTTAGGAAGTTAGAACAAGTAAGAAGTAACAATTCAAAGGAGACTTGAGCCCTACCCACCAAGACCCAGATTAAATCACGTTTTATGAGATGCTAAGGGTATGTTAAAGTGATGAAATGCACAAAATGGAATTTAGAATTCAAGTACTCTTTTTTTAAAAAATTATCTATTTATTCATGAGATACAGAGAGGCAGAGACACAGGCAGAGGGAGAAGCAAGCTCCATGCAGGGAGCCGGATGTGGGACTCGATCCCCAGGTCTCCGGGATCACACCCTGGGCGGAAGGTGGCGCTCAACCACTGAGCCACCCGGACTCCCCGAATTCAAGTACTCTTAATTCACTTTACATTTGTTCATGCATCTGGGTTATTACTCTCTTACAAAGGCTTGAGAATGACTGAAGGAAACAATACTACAGAATCCTAGAGAATGATAGTTAAGGAAAAGAGATGCCTCTGGGCAAAAGAAATGATCTTTTTGTGTAAAAGCCAGATCCGCCAAACTTGGAAATATAGTTCCGATCCTTCACATAGTAAAAGTGACATAAGCCCTTCCCAGTATGGCCTCCAGTCACCGAGATAGGGTTGAACAGAAAGCAAACACAGCAAGGAATCTCAGTCCACACACTGCCTACCGCCTCCTTCCTTCCTCACCTCCTCCCCTTCCCTCCTCCTTCCCTCCTCCTTCCCTCCTCCTTCCCTCCCTCATTTCTTCCTCCTCCCTCCTTTGTTGCTATTTAGGACCTTCAGCCAACTGGAATCCTGTCTCTGCCAGAAAGGCTCTCGGAGATAAGAGCTTATATATATTTATTTCTTGGTTTGCAAACTCTAGAGTTCCCCTGATGAAACCTGAAACTGGCCCCTATACATAGAGGACAGGGAAAGACTAAAGGAAGAGGCAGACCACCCCCAGATTAGTAGGTTGCAGGTTTAATAAGCAAGGAAACTTAAAAGGCTTGTCCTGGATGCTGCAAGAGGATTAGATCTCTGCACCCTCCCTCCAGAAGATTTAAAATTTATATAAAGGGCTTAATGGAATTTGGTCACATATTCAGTTCAGATCATCTCAACCAAACCTTGTTCTCTCAAGGTTTTGATCCTCGAAAATGGCTCCCGCTGTGGCACAATGCGCAGAACACCAAATCCAAGGATAGGCAAGGGGATGAAGGCATACAAATGCCTCGGTCCAGCTCTTGGGTCAACCAGTGGTCACATCCTCTAGATGGGAGTATTATTATTATTATTATTATTATTATTATTGGGGGTAGAGGTGGGGAAGTAGCCCAGGTGGGCAATACTATCTGACCAAACACAAATACACTAAGGCACCTGTCATCATTGCTGGTCCTTCAAGAGCTGCCCACACAGGCTACTACAGAAACGCTACTCATTTCTATTTACATGGCACCTTTGGGTCGATGGTGCTTTCTACTGTGTCTCTCACATCTTAGGTATGAAGCAACCATTTTGCTACTTTGACAATATGTTATGGTTTAGGGAATACGAGTTTATGTGAGACCACCTCTGCCCAGGTACATCAGCCAACCATTTCCTCTCCCAGATCCTGACATCTTCCCTTGGAGCTTTCAGCAGAAAATGACTTCAGTCTTGTTCTCAGATCCCAGGGACCTAAGTGAGGAGTTATTCGTTATTTCAGGATTTATCTAGGGGAATAGCCAGTCTGGAGAAATTGACTCTCCCAATTCTCTTACCTTTTTTGGGTGTGCTTTTACTTTTCCTCAGGACCTGAGCTTTTAAAACACAGCTTGGAGAGAAAATCCTTTTTTAATTGAGTTATGCTGTTTTATCTATCCTTGGAGACAAGGAACATGGAGTGACTGAACTATTTTAATGGTGGAAGGGCAATGAGGTAATAAAAAAGAAAACAAGTACTACAAAAATTTATTTATTTTTGTTTATTTAGAGAGAGCACACGGCAGGGGGAGGGGCAGAGAGAGAGAGAAAGAATCTTCAAGCAGACTCCCCACTGAGTGTGGCCTGAGATCATGATCTGAGCTGAAATCAAGAGCCGGCCACTTAACCAACTGAGCCACCCAGGCACCCCAGAAAATAAGTATTTTAAAATGAGACTAAAGATAGTAAAATTCCCATAAGTTTGTAAAGCAACTTGAAGTTACACTATGTTTCCTATAAGGAATAGTTTATTTTTTTAATTACAATTTTTTTAAGTAGGCTCCACACCCAGCATAAAGCCCAACACAGGGCTTGAACCCACAACCTGGAGAGCAAGACCTGAGGTGAGATCAAGAGTCAGACGCTTAACTGACGAGACGACCCAGGCAGCCCAGTAATGGTTTACTCTTTAGCAAGGGCTCCTGGCCAAGTTCAGATACTGAACAGATGCTTTCTTCAGCACTTGCCACCTCAATGCAACTGCTCTAACTTCTGCATGCTTGGAACACTAAATATAAGAACAAGAAATCCAGGGATATAAAGGAGGCTTGCCTTGTCAAAGTCCCCTACTTGATCTTATGACCAATCCAGATTGTGAGGAAATACTAAGACATAACTTCCATGAAATTCAGGACTTTACCTTTAAAAAAAATAGATTTTATCTATTTATTGATGAGAGACACACAGAGAGAGGCAGAGAAATAGGCAGAAGGAGAAGCAGGGTCCCTGCAGGGAACCTGATATTGGACTTGGTCCCAGGACCCCAGCATCACAACCTAAGCCAGAGGCAAATGGTCAACCACTGAGCCACCCAGGCATCCCAGGACTTTGTCTTTTTTTATTACTGGTTGCTTGCATTTAAGAGAGAGCCTGATTCGTAGGAGCTGCTCAACAAATATTTATGGGATAAACAAGATCTTCCTTTGTGTGTCTATCCATAAAGATATAGTTTAGTAATTTCTCTAAACATTATTCATTTTTCTGAGGCCCTCTAAGTCACCAGGTGAAAAAACTAATAATTGAACAACAACAACAAGAAAATGGCAGATAACTATTTAAGGAGTTTAAGTGGACAGTTGGGATGAGAACAATGATAAAAATTTCCCCTAACAGCCCAGGGAACTTGCTGCCTCCACTATAGCCTAGAGATCGATAGATTCCCTCCAAATTTCCAGTGAACTCTGAGGATGCCATAATTATATACCAGGTATCTTGGAGGGAGAAGCCTTTTTTCAGAGATTTTAACATATCCAAATAAAAGCAATAGTAGGCAAAACAGGCTTTCCAGGAGGAGAGTTCACTGCACTGAGCATTCACAACTGTCTTCTAAACCTGCTGCATTAGGGAGGCCTGGGTGGCTCAGTGGTTGAGCATCTGTCTTCAGCTCAGGGCATGATCCTGGGATCCCAGGATTGAGTCCTGCATCGGGCTCCCTGCAGGGAGCCTGCTTCTCCCTCTGCCTCCCTGTCTCTTATGAATAAATAAATAAAATCTTAAAAAATAAAAAACCTGCTGTATTAGTACTTCTCCATATTATACTCTAGAAAGAGAGCATAGAAACAGAGTTGGGATCCAAGTGTGTTCTAGACAAATTCCTGATCTGAATCTGAGGCCCACAAATATTCTTTTTTTTTTTTTTTTTTTTTGAGAGAGAGAGAGAGAGAGGCAGAGACACAGGCAGAGGGAGAAGCAGGCTCCATCCAAGGAGCCCGATGCAGAACTTGATCCCGGGACTCCAGGATCATGCCCTGGGTGGAAGACAGTGCTAAACTGATGAGCCACCCAGGGATTCCCCCCCATGAATGTTCTTATTCAGCTAATAGATCTTCTATATGATACTAAAGATATCTGGTAGCTGAGTACTTGATCATTAGTTCCTGGTACCAGCCCTTGATTCTCTTCTTCCCTAACTTTTCTTCAAATGTCCACCTGATATGACTCAATGAAATATACCTTTAGTCATGAAGTTAAATTCACTTCAGTGAACTTAAAGTTTTATGCCAGAGGAGTGTTTTTGTTTTTCTACTAGAGACTGTAAATGAGGTATTTTATTGAAAAAATCTCTTGAGCTATTGCTCAAGTATTACAACTTGAATGCCTTTGCCAGTGGAGAATGAAATATACATCCATTATTAGGTCCATAATAATGCTAATAATATGAGCCAAATGCAATAAGCCTAACTAAATATGGATCTACAGGGTAATCTCCCAGATATGGAATGAGTGCTACACACAGTGATTCATTTTAACATGCAACAATGCAGAACAATCTCATGTGATGAGGTAGTTACATTCCAGGAATATTGCAGCTTTCATTAAAATGCTTTATATAAAATGAACACATGCAAAATATGGAGCCACATTGCTCATTACTGGAAAGGATCCAAAGCTACGTGGTGTTAGAAAACAGATAAAAGAGTGAGCCCATTAGAGAGCCCTGAATTAATTAGAGCACTTTTGAGAAGCTCTGTTACAGAATACATTTTCTGAAAGCAGACCTCTCTCTTGTCACCTCAAGTCCCTGCCGATTTTGCTGTTTTTTCCCTTGGAATAGGCTTCTCTGGTCATTCTTCAAGTGGATGACTCCTTCCCTCTGTTAGAACCTAAGTGATATATCAACTTTCACATGAAGATTTATCTAAGCCTCTGTCCCCTGGCCATGCCAGACGCCTCTCCTCTGAATTCCGAATCATTACTGAGCATACCACTTTTCTAGGATTTATCACAATATTGTACCGTGTATTCATTTATTGTGATGCCTCACTATGTCATAAGCTATTTCAAGATAACAACCATGTCCTTTATTTCTCTGCTCCCTGACCTTGTGTTTGGCCAGGTATAGCCATGGCTCATTGATTACGTATTGATACCTTTTTCCTTGGCCTACTCTTTCTCATGACTGAGTTCTCAATTTAAATAGGACTTTCAGCAAAAGGTCTTCCTTGATTCAGAGTAAAAAGATAAAGATATCAAAACCACTGGGCAGAAAACAACACTCAGAAGAAAAAGTAATGGATCCAATTTATGGATAGCTGGTCTTGGGAAGACAAACTAGAACACACAGGAGAAAAACATTTTTTTCCAAGCATAAAGTACAGGGAAAATTTCCTGAAATAAAAGAAGACCAAAAGAGTCATATACAAAGGCAAGATGACCGAAAGCAATGTGAACTAAAGCATATCCCAGTGAATTTTATAGAAATCTGAAAATAATGAATTTCCTAATCACCCAAGCAGCACCTGCATATAATTCAGAAAGAAAATTGAATACAGCTGGCCTCTGACTTTTCTCCTAAGCAACATTAGATGCCACGGTATTGATCCACAGTGTGCTGGGCACAAAAATATGTAACTCAAAAGTTATACACATATTTAAGTTTTTATTCGAATTTGAAGACGTTTTTCATAAACTGGAAGACATTTTCCTAACCAACCAAAAAATCAGAAAACTTAGCAGTAATATTTCCTTCACTTCACTCCCACCTGAAGATGGAAAAAACTAGGAACCAAAAGCTTCATTCAAATATAGAAATTCTAATTGAGTAAGTAGTTAAATTATGAAAGAAAGGGGACCCTGGATAACACAGTTGACTGAGCCTCCAACTCTTTGTTTAAGCTCAGGTCATTACCTCGGGGTCTTGAGATCAAACCCCACATTTAGCTCCAAGCTCAGCAAGGAGTCTGCTAAAGTTTCTCTCTCCTTCTCCCTCCCTCCTTCTTCATGCTCTCTCTCTCTCTAAAGTGAATAAATAAATCTTTTTTTTTAATCATGGAAAGAAAGGTCTGGTAGAGAGCATTAAGTTCATATGAATGTATAAGAAGAATAGTAATTCTAATAAAGACAGATGGATATTTTATAAATTCTGAAAATAATTTATATATTTAATAGAAATAATAAGCTGTTGATAATGGACTAGAATTAAGATCATAGACAAGCCTTTAGAAAGTGGAAAAAGAGAAGAAAGGAGGTTACATAAATGAACTAACTTTAGTGTGTGTTATGAAAGGACTCAATATATTTACTAATATTTACTATTATGTTTGATATTACACATATGTATGCATGCACATATGTAAGCACTTTTATATTTGACATATAGCTTTAAATGCATCACTTTCTTAAGTTATATAAATAAGTATTATCAGAATTATATAGCTTCCAAGTAAGAAGAGAACACAAAAAACAAAGATCAAGTAACAGAAGATAAAAACTAAAAGAGGGATCCCTGGGTGGCACAGTGGTTTGGCGCCTGCCTTTGGCCCAGGGCGTGATCTTGGAGACCTGGGATCGAATCCCACGTCGGGCTCCCGGTGCATGGAGCCTGCTTCTCCCTCTGCCTGTGTCTCTGCCTTTTTATCTCTCTCTCTCTCTCTGTGTACGTGTGACTATCATGAGGAAAAAAAAAAAACTAAAAGAAGCAGCAAAGAGAAATAAAAATATTATTATTTCAAACTATTAATGCCTACTATTAATTATCATTTCAGACTAATTAATTTAGACTATTGAATGTCTACTATGCATCAGGCATGGTGTAAAAACCTATAGTGTATAATAAAGAGCAAGAAAGACATATTCTTCATCCCCAGGAAATTTAATAGGCCAAGAGTTTACACACATACATATACACCACACACACGCAGGCACACACACAGACTCGAGATTAAATCTTCACTGCTTTGAAGACTGCCTTTTTTTTTTAAATTTATTTATGATACAGAGAGAGAGAGAGAGAGAGAGAGAGGCAGAGGGAGAAGCAGGCTCCATGCACCGGGAGCCCGACGTGGGATTCCATCCCGCATCTTCAGGATCGCGCCCTGGGCCAAAGGCAGGCGCCAAACCGCTGCGCCACGCAGGGATCCCGAAGACTGCCTTTTTAACTTCCAATGCACCTTCAAGGAAGTCAACCTGTCAATAATGGTATTTATTGGGAGCATGTGGTCATCTCTCCCAGAGGACATGCCCATCACTTATACTAATCAATCAAATCCTTCATTCATATTTAAGAGAAATTACCTACATAAAACAATAAGCAACAAACTAAGGAAAACTGATCCCGGGTGAAATAGGTAATTTAGAGCCAAAATGGATATTCTAAAAATCATTTTTTAAAATATAATTATTATCCTCAGGTAGATTTAAGACAATATTGTATCTATAAGCTAAACAGGATGCCGTGACATAATATTTGGCAAATAAATGTATAAAATAGAGAAACAGAGAAAGGAGAGGCAAAGAAGTGGGGAAAAATGAAGAGAGATCAGTAAATACAGTAAATAATAAGACAGGTAGTACTAATTGGAAAATTGCCAGTAATTGGAAAATTAAAATTTGTATTCTTACAGATGATAGAACTAAAAGTGAAAGAACATATTCTGAAAAAGTGAGAGACAAGGAGAAGAACTCTAAACAGGCCAACATCCACTTACTAGAATGACACTAGTCAATACTAACCACACAAGGCTGTTGAATGCTTTAAATGCACATGGAAGGTTATCAACAGGACATAAACAAATAAATGTCCTGGAGAAAGAGTTAGAGCAGCCAGTGCCTTGTGGGAGAATATCCAGACATAGTGTAAGCAGATCTTTGCAAACTTTAAGCTACAGATGTCAAAACGGATAACAGAAACAGATGACAACACAGGCAGCAATCTCTTCAACTTGGCCTCAGCAACTTCTTGCTAGACACATCTCCAAAGGCAAGGGAAATAAAAGCAAAAACAAACTATTGGGACTTTATCAAGATAAAAAAAAAAACCAAAAAACAAAAAACGTTTGCACAGCAAAGGAAACAGTCAACAAACCTAAAGGCAACCTATGAAATGAGAGAAGATATTTACAAATGGCATATCAGATAAAGGACTAGTATCCAAGACCTATAAAAAACTTATCAAACTTAACACCCAAAAACCAAATAATCCAGTCAAGAAATGGGCAGAACACATGAACAGACACTTCTCCAAAGAAGACATACAAATAGTGAATAGACACATGAAAAAATATTCAACATCATTTGGCATCAGGGAAATACAAATCAAAACCACAATGAGATACCACCTCACACCAGTCAAAAAGGCTAAAATTAACAACTCAGGAAACAACAAAAGTTGGGGAGGATGCAGAGGAAACACAACCCTCTTACACTGCTAGGAATGCAATCTGGTGCAGCCACTCTGAAAAACAGTATAGAGGTTCCTCAAGAAGTTAAAAATAGAGCTACTCAGGACCTAGCAATTGCACTATTAGGTATTTGCCCCAAAGATATAAATGCAGCAATCTGAAGGGGCATCTACACCCCAATATTTAAAACATCAATGTCCACAATAGCCAAACTGTGGAACGAGCCAAGATGTCCACTGACAGATCAATGGATAAAGAAGATGTGGCATGTATATGTATATGTGTATACATATGTATGTGTATACATATATATATGTATATATATATATACACACAATGGAATATTACTCATCCATCAGAAAGGATGAAATCTTATCATTTACATCAACCTGGATGAAACTGGAGGATATTTTGCTGAGCAAAAGAAATCAATCAGAGAAAGACAATTATCATATGGTTTCACTCATATGTGGAATATGAGAAACAGTGCAGAGGATCATAGGGGAAGGGAAGGAAGGCTGAATTAGAAGAAATCAAAGAGGGGACAAACTGAGACATTCTTGACTATAGGAAACAAACTGAAGGTTTGCTGGGGGAGGTGGGGTAACTGGGTGATGGGCATTAGGAGGACACATGATGTGATGAGCTATTGGGTATTATATACAACTGATGAATTACTGCACTCTATATCAGAAACTAATGATGTTGGTTAATTGAGTTTAAATTAAAAAAGAAAAAGAAAAAATGAGGTTAGTCCAAATGGAGATATATCATAAGTATAAACAACACAGGAGATTTCTAAGGCTTAATATTTTTTAAAAAAGTTCATCTTAAAAACGGAGAAGCAATGATATAAGTTCAGAGAACTAGAGAAAACTCTTAAAAACTTAATGTCTCATTAATAATGTTAACATTGTTTATATATTAAAATTGTTTATATATTAAAATGATCATTTTTGGTAGATGAGGCTAAATGCAATATTTAAATTCTTTTCACACTTCATTTTAGCTTTTTAAAATATAGCTACCAGAAAACTTGAAATTACACATATGGCTTATATTACGTTTCTATTACACACTGCCAAAATATTCAGAAACAGAGAATAAAGGGGATAAAAGGAACCAAGATTATCAAGAAAATCAGAGGATATTTCCCAGAGCTCATGAAAGATAATATTCATATTGAAAAAGGCTTTCTAATGCTAAGAAAATGACTCACAGCAAGACATATACTTTTGAAATTTCAAAATGTCAAGAATGAAAACTATTTAAAAAATTTTAAAAATTGATGTAATATAATCTACATAAATAAAAAAAGCAGCCTGATATCAGACTTATCATCATCATTACTAGATGTTAAATGTAATTTCTATGAACATGCTTTGGCTTTAGAAATATATACTGAGCTAAGCTGCCAATCAAATATAAGATTACAATAAGAGATTTTTAAATAAGCAAGGACTCAGAAATTTACCAAAAAAAAAAAAAAATTAAAAATCTGCTTGAAGAAAATTCAGTGGAATTTTTTTAAAAAGAAATATTTAAAAGAGAACAACATGGGATAGAAGAAGTAGTAGCAAATAAATCATTACATAGATCAAAGTAAAATCAGCTGGAGGATTTTAAATCCCTGAACCCCTATTGCCCACCCCAAACCCTTGCCAAAAAAATGAAAAAGAAAAAAATTCATAATGTTTATAGGTGAGACTTAGGCATCATTATTTTTCAAAATTCCCAAGGTAACTGCAGAATGCCATTAAGTTTGAGAATCACTGATGATTCTAAATAAATTCAAAAGGAATGTAAAGATAATCCACGGGAAAGATGACACTTCAAATTCACTTTTGAACAGTAGGCTGTACCTCATCATTTAATATTACAACCACATTACTTTGGTTCTGCTGTGAATAATATTCTTATCATCATAAAAATGTAAATGCAGTTTTACTGCAGTTAAATCTTCAGGTGCAACCTTTAGAGAAAGCTCAGTAGGCTTCATTACAATTACACAAAAAATGTCATTGTCATAATCATTGACAATGTAAAGATAGTTAATAAAAACTAGAAACCAGAGAAGGAAGAGGTGATGATAGGGAACTTTCACCAAATTCTTTATCTTTTCTAATAGGCAATCAAAAGATGCCATATAAATTGATAGATAAAAGAAACCCAGATAAACAAGGGGGGGATGTCCCAGAGAATAATTATGAATTGGGGGGGGGAATTACAATTTTTTAGAAGGCTCCGATCAGTTTTTTCAAATGGCTTTGAAAAGTTGGTTCATTGTAAAAATCAAGAAGCAATGAAAAAACATCAAAGAGCTAGAGAAAATTCTTGAAAATTTAAAACATGAGTGGTAAAAAAAAAAGAAACAAAAAAATTAAAAAACAAACAAATCAACAACCCATGAGTCCTAAAGAAAAATAAATAAATGTTTTAGAATATTGAGAAAATCATCCATAATATAAAAACAAAAACGTAGAAGTGGAAAAGATAAGAGGTAAAAAGCCAGAGAATCAATCCAGGGGGACATCTGCCTAATAGTGGGAAAAGATAAAAAAATGCCACAAACATTATTAAAGGACAAATAACTGACATTCTCTAGATTGAAAAGTCTGCCCAAGCAAATAAAGGAAGACCTGCCTCTAGGAATATTATTGCAATATTTCACAACATCTCAGATAAAGAAAGATCCTAAAACTGTCCACAGGGAGAAAAACAGAAACAATAGTCCAAAAAGAAACAACAATCAAACAGACAGCATACTTGCCATCAGTCACCCTGAATCCTTGAAGCAATCCAGCAATGCCTTCGAAGTTCTTTAGGTAAATCAAAATAATCTTCATCAAGAATTCTGTATTCTATCTAATTATCAATCAATCATCATGGTGGGCTGAAAGCAATTTCAGATACATAAGAACCTGGAAAAATTGATCTCTTACACATTCTGCCTTATAAAGTTGGCTAACAAACCCATGAGTAATCTAAGAATTAAGAAATGTAGTGAATAGTCTTTTCACAGGCACTGTAATGTATATGCTGTTCAGTATATTTTTGGGGGATTCTAGAACCAATCCATAGACAAATCATACTCAAAAAGGGCTTCATGATGGTAATATAGCATAATATCATATAGCGTCAACCTTAGGAACGTTAAAAAGAAAGTATAGATGGCTGAAGTCATGAGGTTAGAACTGCAGGAGAAGGAAAAGGATGGAGCACTAATTTCCTCATCTTCTAGAGTGAAATATCAAAAGAAGTGGTACTTAATTTCCAATAAAAATGTAACTGTTTTCCAGGCACCTTTAGCTGTCTCTTTAGTTTTTAGCAAATAAGACCAAGGAAAGGATATCCCATAACACGGAGAGGTGGGACAAGATAAACAGAAAAAGGAAAAAAAATCCCCAACAAGATCATTAATACATGAAGCAAAGCAGTAATGTCAGCTGCATGGATGAAGTAACTCATGCCTCCATGCCCAAATTTACATTTGACAATGATGGTGCACCAGTATTTGGCTATTCTGAAAAATGTTAATGCCACCAATTTATTTTTATCTGTAAAATTCCCCCCATCCTCTAAATTAAAATAAGTTCCCAAACTGAAGATATTATCCAACTAAAACTATTCAAGCAACTCAATTAGAGTCATAATTGTATTTTACGAAGAGAGAAGTGTATTTTCTGAGCTTCCTTTATCTCATTCAAATCAGTGTTATGTCTTGTTGATCTGTACTAGACAATAGGAATGAAAGTCTTCCACAAATAGATTGCTCCTCAAAACATATTGTCCCAAAACATAACTAATAGGTTTTGTATCATGTATTTTAATTGGTAACACAGAAATTAAATCTGCTTTATTATACTTTTATTAATACACAGGGACTCTCTTTGCCTCATTCTTCTACTTCTACATTGTCTAACTAATAATATGGACACCTCTCTTCTTGCTTATATTATTGGCCTTTCCTTTCCATTCTTTTTCCATATTTGTGTTATGTATCTTGGAAGTGTCAGATGGTGTTGATTTTAATACAATCCCAAACAATGCTCTCATAATAAATTTTTAAGTATTAAAATAATAAATTAATAAATTAATTAAATTTATAGATGTTAAAACTAAAGCTTCTACCATTTAAACATTTTGTCATAATAGCTATACTTGCTCAAACTTTATACTTAAAATTTTTATACTGCTTTAATTTTTCCTTTGTCATCTACCTTGTGTTATAGTCTAAGTTTTGTATACTTTTGTTTCTCAGTGATAAGAAATTTTAATTTCACTTTTAAAATAAAAAAATTAAGAATTATGTTACCAACTTAAGGACTTTCAATTGTGTGTGAACTTTCCATAATTTTATGGAATTACAAGAAAGATATATTCTAATTTTTCTTTTTGTTCTGTGGAAATGCATTTCAAATAAGTATGAGTTTTCCTAAATATTCAAGTGATTATTCCTTGTTAGCTGCAAAAATTCTTACCACCAGCCCTACACCATTCATTTGTCTTTAAATCTCATGGTTATCCAACCAAACTAATATTTTTTTAAAATAAATTTAATTGTAGTTCTTCCTGACCATATATGGTGTATATTTGAACAAGTTCTTTGTTGAGATCTCTCTCATTCTCTGATAGCTCCTTCATCCACATAAGGTTTCTAGGGAAAACTACATCATTGTGTATGTTTCTCAACCACTTACTTACCCCTACACATGCCCTGTTTTGTACCAGGAATTGTATTTTCTAAGTACAGAAATAGAATTTCTAATGAAGTATAAATAGTATACAGGGTATAAAGAAAAAAACATGACCTGAACACGCTGAGAAGACAATTCCTAAATTTCTACCAAGAGGCTGCTTACGTTTGGGTTTCACTTTTTAAATCAAGTGTATACAATATTTTGTTGACTAAACTGATCATTAGATTAACCTAATCAACTAATTGTGATTTCTGCATATAAGTGATCCGTGTGACAAATAGTAGAAAATTTTCCCAGTAAAATTGTTGGCTGTTATTCATAATTTCCAAATATAATTGAATATCCTTTTCCTTTATTTGTCATTATTAATGAGAAGTTAGAGGAGAATATGGTGGAGACTGTTAATCTAACTCCATCATATCCCAGATGGGCTGAGGTTTCTTCATCTAAGTAAAGTCTGATGTACATACAATATTTAATTCACACAGGACATGGAGTGGGAAACTAGCTCTGTGAAATCCATAGTAGCATATAAAGAGAGATGGAGCAAAGAGGAAATATTCACCTAAAAATAAAACTGGAATGAGGACAGCAAAGCAAAGACTTAGAAAAAATATATGTAAGTTAATCAGAGAAATAGCAAGTTCCTAAAAACTGTCACTGAAAGGTAGAGATTTTCTCTCAACAGTCCTTGATGAACCTTGAGGGAGCTCTAGACCAGAACTGCATCATCATTATAGTAAATGTCAATGGTTGGAAAAGTAAAAGATACTGGATAACTCAATGATCTCATTAATCAATTAACAAGTTTTAACTATTAGCCAAAAAGTAGATATACTGAAAAAGGGGGGGGGGTGTACTAAACCCCTGGAGTCTTGAAGTTGCTGAAATGACCATCATTCAAATAAGATAATCTGACACCAAAAATGTTGCTAAAGGTGACCATAAAGGCAGCTAATTATAATTAGGACACCTTAGCAGATTCTAAGCCTCAAGTTTATGTACATTTGAAGATGAAAGCTTTATCAAAGAGCTTTTTGTAGGCAGAGGCCATTAAGATTTAGATGCTTAGAGGTAGCATGTCAACATTAGATCTTTGAGTTAAGGTCAATACTCTCATCTGTTTAATGGAAAATTCTTTGATCAGCAATTCCTTTTGAAAAGAAGATTTTTGAAAGCAGAATTTCTCATATCACCTATTTAGTGAGAGTAACAGAAGTAGAAGGAGGACAGCTGACCCTATCTTGTTCAGCTTGGTGATCCTAAGCCATGGAGATCCTAGCAACTGGCCCACGATCTGGAATTTAGAATCATTTCTGGCAATTTTTCAGAAATAAATGATCCTTCCACCTGTTCAAAAATATTCATTGAAGGCTACAACAATGGCATCTTGTGGTGTGGTAAGTCAGGAAGAGAAGTACAACCCATTTAGTGAAGTTAGCTACACCAACGCTACCAAGACAGTAAAAGACGCTTTCAGATTCCTAAATGCTAGCAGAAGCTGGCTCTAGATCCTCTACATCTTGTGTTCCTTTTTTGAAAAAGACATCCAACAAATTTTTAAAAGTATTTTCTGGAAAAGAAGTCACATTAATGAAAATGTATTGGTGAAAACATGGTAATCACCTCTCTCATGGAATCGTGACAAATTTAAACATAACCATATTGAGATAAACAATGAGTTCTTGTTTTATGCTCATGGGTACTGTGCTAAACACCTGGAACAGAAAGACAGTGACCATAGTTCCTGCCGGTCTCCTTTGAGCTGGATCAGGGATTCTCTTCCACCTCTATTCCCATATTACACTTCACAGATCTTCACCACTGCAATTAATTGTGTTGTGGCATGACTGTCTTTATGTATCTTTCCCCTTGCCCTACTGCCACTAAACTGGACTTCCTTGTGAGTGGAGGCTGAGTCACAATCATCCCCTCAACACTCAGCACACCCTCTAGGGTACACATAGCCTGCCTCTCATTGCATAATTATCTGTTGAACTAGGACAGGAAATGACAATTTTGTGGTAGAGACAAAGAATGCAACTGTAATAACCATAATAGAAAATAAGGCAGTGATTAGTGCCATAGTAAAGGGGAAGCTAAGTACAAATTGCTCTTTAGAGTTTCTTCAAGCCCAGAAGTGTAGCTCTGGGCAAACAGATTTCAGAAAGATGTTACTGCATTTTCCAGACATGTCACTGAAATAGAGATATTCAGTATTCTGACTTCTTACTGAATTTGAAAAAAACAAAAACAAAAAACAAAAAACAGAAGATATTTTTTAAATGTGATAAATGAAATATAAGGGGGAAAAACATTCCATCTTGTTAAAGTAATATGTGAAGTCACTGGATGCCTGGGTGGCTCAGTGGTTTGAACGTCTGTCTTTGTCTAAGGTTGTGATCCTGGGGTCCTGAAATTGAGTCCTGCATCGGGCTTCCCATGGGCCTGCTTCACCCTCTGCCTATGTCTCTGCCTCTCTCTCTCTCATGAATAAATAAATAAAAGTCTTTTTAAAAAATAGGTGAAGTAACCATGTTGACATATATCATCACATAAAAATCCTTGGTGTATCCAACTGTACCCATAAGTATGAATGTTATAAAAATCATATATACTGAGAGGGAAATTTGTTCCTTTATTTTTATAACCCTAACTAACTTCATGTTTTTTCCATACAGCAACACCAAAACCAGAATGAAATCAAAAGACTTCTATCTACTATTTCACGTATTTTGTTATTCTTTAAACTACAGAGAAGCATCATCCACTTATATTTCCCCAGAAAGTAACAACCTATGAAAATAATCCTGAGTTAATTCTTCCCCTTAAATATCTATCATAAAGATTGCAATCAAATGGAGATAATGTATGTTAAAGCACTCTAGAAAGTTCAAAACATTATACAAATGTGAGACAGTATTTTTATCCTAATTTACATGTATGTTTGTCGCTCTGATTACATAATTTGGGCACTATTATGGACATGGAACACAGGGTCACTGAAAACAGAAACAAATGTCTAATCTCAAAGTATTACTTTGGTTGGCTGGGATTTTACCGTATTATTATTTCTCAGTGGTAGATTTATGCTATCCAAGAAAAGCCCACCAGAGCAACTCCATACTTCATCTTTGAATATGAAACCAAGTATTAAACCATGGTTCTCTTTCTTGGTGTTAATTAAACTCTTTCTTTGTTTTAAGAAGAAAAATCTAGATTCATTTGGCTCAACTGCCTCCTTTTGTTCCTTCAAGGAAGATACTCTGATCACTTGACCCATTAGAGATATTGGTCTCTGTTTACAACTTCTTTAACATTCTGGATATAAACATGACCCTAGGATATCAGAAAGTAATGACATCATCAGAGATGAGCAGAGTCTTTTGAAAAGGACTAAGAGTCCAAATGAAATGGGTACAGGCCAAAGAACGGACAATTTAAGGTCCAATAAAGACAATAAGTATAATAGAAGTACATTCAATAGATCTAAGTCCATGAGGTCATAAAGATACTAAACACAACATACACACCCATTGGTCACTTTTGGGAGATGCTAGAGAACTGTTTCATTATTATATGACTGACGTATAAAGGGAAGTGACTGTCTACCCTGCTTTTCTTATGAAATCTGCACAACATGGTAACAACACAGTAGTTGAAGAAGGAATGTTTCTTCTTATTTAAGTTCCAGCTAATTAATGGAAATGAATGACAGAATTAACATATGACCATTATGCAACTTTGAGTGGATTAATGAGTATATGCAATGATTTTCAAGGGTTGTTAATGTCCCAGGAAGAGGGACAACCAAACATCATATTACCTCCTGATGGCAAGAAACAGCATAGCACCACCTATAAAGTAGTCTTGCAAAAATAAATACATAAATAGAAACCTGAATCTAAATGAGTCTATAGATTTAACTACTGAACTGTAGGAATTTCAAAGGACAGAGAAACATACAAAACACACTAAATGATACCATGTGGATGCAGTCAGAAAATTCATACTGTGGGAAAATCTACAGCACCAAAAAATATGCATATGGTCTCTTCGAAACCAACCTATAAGAAAAGAAACACAAAATGACAAAGAAGAAAAAAGCTTTAAAAGACAAGAAACACACAAACCAGTTCGATTCATATACTGATTCAAACAGACAAAATGGGGGGATGAAAGAGGAAAGAAAGGAAGAAAGAAAGGAAGAAAGGAAGAAAGAAAAGAAAGAAGAAAGAAAGAAAGAAAGAAAGAAAGAAGAAAGAAAGAAAAAAGAAAGAAGAAAGAAAGAAAGAAGAAAGAAAGAAAGAAAGAAAGAAAGAAGAAAGAGAGAGAAAGAAAGAAAGAAAGAAAGAAAGAAAGAAAGAAAGAAAGAAAGAAAAGAATAAATGTATAAAGGATAATTCTAGAAATGTGAACACTGCCTGAGTATCTGATGATGCTTTATAGTTATGACAATGACATGGTGGTTTCATTAGAACAAAGAGAGCTTATAATTTTAAAGTATATAATAAAATATTTAGAAGTAAATATGATTTCTGAGCTTGACTCAAAAATAATGCAGGAAGAGTAAGTACAGGTACAGATTAAACAAGATTGACCAGGTACTGATAACAATTGAATTCAAATGAATTGTCAAAGAGGGGTATATTGAATTTATTGTACCGTTCTCTTTGCTTTCAAATGTAAAACCACAGTCAAACATCTGAGAAATAGACTGCAAAATCCTAAAAGCTTCATAGATCACGGCTCTTAGTCAAAAATCCTAGTTTGGACACATTGATGAAAACCAGAAGAAATCGATATCTTCTCCCCAGATGGCCACAAGAAACCAGATAGTCAAGATATCTACTGCCAAGTATTCCCTTTTGTCCTCTGGGAGCACTCAATGTCCATTTTTTTTAACCTAAAGATACCTCTAATAAAATGGAATGACTGATAAAATCTCTCAAAATGGAAATTAACTAGAAATCTAAGTAAGACAATTCACTTCTGTATAATTCTAAGTCAACATAATAGATTTTGGAAATAACACATGAATAGGAGATAGTATAATAGACAGTAAACTCAAAGGAGGTCTACCATAGAAGTCTATCAAAAAGAAAGTGAATATTGCAGTGAATTCATAGCCATGTGCCAACCAGGACAAGGTAACATGTTAGTCCCAGTCTCATCTCTGTCAGAACACACCTAACTGTAACATCTCCAATAAAGGTAGTTTACCACGTTGGAAAGGTTCTAGAATTAATGAGATTATTAGAAAGCCTTAAAAACCTACCATATAGGAAAGTTTCACATAAAAAGATGCTTATCTTAGTGAAGAGAGGCTTGGGTGGAGGTGGGGGCCTGATAGGTCTAGGCAGAGGGTGGAAATGTTGTTGATATAAAGTGAGTATCTCCTCCTTGTTAGGCCCAATGGGAAAGGATTACAGGTAGCCCAAAGCCAAGAACCATAGACAACTTTCAACTACACATTTGGTTGCCAAAAATATCAGAGGTCATCTCTCCAAGGAGGCATGCTCATACACACTTGATATGTCCTGTGATGTCAGAAAATGAATGATATTCAATTCCTTACAAAGAACTATGTCGTAACCATTCTGCTTATTTGGCTTTTCATTCTAAATGGCAGGTACCTCAGGATTCTTACTAACCTATTTGTGTCCAAATCACAGGTTCTATTCTTTAAAATTAGCCACCTTTCCCCCCTCCTGCCTGACGTATTCGCTCTTGTCATGATGTGTGGTTTGGAGTATAACATTTGATCATGGATAGGCGGTTGTTACCTAGTTTGAGCTCAACAAGAAGCAGATGGGTGATGAGAAAGGCAAAAGCTTCTATATATACACACCTAAGCATAAATGATGGGGAAGGGAAGAATCAAGATAAAGAACATGGCAAGTAAATTGTAGCCATTACTTCTAAAGTTTTTGAGTGGAAATAAAAGGCTTACACTGCAGTAGGTATAAGTAGAAACTCTACTCTTTAGATTTAGGTTTCTAATTTACAGAAGAACATCAGGAACTTTGAGCCCTTGGGTATACTTTGTCTATGTCTTTTCCAGCATCCTGCATTATTCCTCTGTCACTCCTTGATGTAGAGATGATGGGTGACCACTGTCAATACTCTAAAAACAAAGAAATACAATTAATGGTATTGACTAACACTGACATTATTCTGAAAGGATGGATTTCTTGCCCTTGAAAGCCCTTTGAATTTTGTTTTGAAATGTGTAGCATCACGATTGAAGATCCTTTTCCCCCTTTTTCCCCAGTATGCTAAACTAAGCAATTTGTTGAAATGATAGATACCGAGAACTTTCTTCCCAAGCAGGATACATTCTGCTTTTATATTACTCTAGATATTTGGCCAGATTTTATGAATGCATGACATGACTAAATCTAATAAAACCTAATGTACACTGGAGACAAAATATTAGACTTCTATTTATGTAAAGTTATTTCTTTAATTATGTCATGCCACCACTAAAGCTAAAATAACCTGAAATGAATAATATAAATAGTAATTGAGTTTTATAAATGTATTTTAATTTCAGAGCAAAATGTAGTTTTATACAGAGACATCAAAAATCTAAGCTCTGGCTCTCTACTTTATTAGGTATGTAATATTTGTGTAGTCTTAGTTTCTCAGTAAGTAGAATGAGACGTTCAGAATGGGATCATCTTGTTGATTCCTTCTAGTTTCAACTTTGAAAGTGAATTGAAAAATCAGAGCTAAAATGCAAGAATATTTTATATTTTTTAAAAAAAGAGTAAAAAGTGTCATAGAAACACAATAGGTGGAAAGATATTAGATGAAAATATACTTAAAAGATAAGACCTTGCTTTGAGGGAGGGGGGATGGGAAATAGCGTATACATAATTTATTTTTCTTCTGTTTATTTTTACTTGTTTCTTTCTAATGGGGAAAACACACAACTTTCCCAACACTTAAGAAGCAATATTTACCTCAGGCTACTACTTTGTCTGAAAGTGTGAGATATCAGATATTGTCAGCACAGAAAATAAGATTTGCCTCCCATGTGCTCCTTGTTCAAGATAAGGTTCCAAGCAGAGCACTGCAGCTATGTAGTGTCAGCGAATAAAATTGATGATATTCGTTGTGTCATTGGGCTAGTTATGAATAGAAGAATTAGGGACTCAAATTAAACAGACACATAATTTAGATATTACAGTATTTTATGCTACAGCTTAAGCATGTAACAGTTAAGTTCCCATTCAAGATATTTTGCTAGATTAAAAACAATAAATCAATAGGTTTGGCTTATAATGTATCTGTCTATATCCCACATACCCCTGAAGTTTATCACTGAAGTTAGTTAAGCATGATTTTGTTATTTCAAATATTTAGTTGGATTCTGAAAATTTATTTCCATGCGCATATCTGAGGTCCAGAACTTGGTTCCAAATTTGTCATTTAATAATGCACAATTCCCTCCAGGTGAGTGAAGAGGCTGGTAATATGTCCTATATTCACATTGCTTTAGCATAAAGGAAAAGATGGTCAATTCTTCTGTCAAAAAGGTGATCATAAAAGAAATAATAGAGGATGTGAAGCTTGTACTGAATCCCAGCAGAGAAGGACTATTTCAAGGCAATGACAGATTTGGATTCAAGTTTTACAATATTACTATGACAAGCAGTATAGAAAGAGAATTGAGGGGTTGGGGGAAGAAAGAAAGGGGAGAAAACCTAAAAGAAAATAAAACAAGTATTAAAAAACGAAACTGAGGCTTAATTTTATATTCTTCTCATGGTATTCATTTCTTAATTGAAAGATATTAGTTGGAAAATACATAATGAATACTTTCCTATATTTTGTCCAACTTCCAGATTATAATCAATAGACTCCATCATTCCATGCAGGGATTGGCTCTCCTTAAGAATGAGCTTTCAAAGTAGACTATCAACAAAACTCATTGAGAAAAGATTTCCTATTCCTCTGTTTCCTTAAAACCAGGAATGACTACAACACATGGGAAAGTGGAATACTCTGTTGTAAGGAAGATGATTCTGAAGATGAAGTCCAAACTTTCTCTTTTACTCTGTGTGGTTGAGATAGAACATCCAATATAGAAATACAGAGAATGTTCTGGACTATTTGAAAGAATGTAGGTCATGAAAGGGATAATCATGGAATCAATCAGAAGTAAGGTAGCAGGGAGAGAAAACACATAAAATTCATCAAAACATACATACTTTCAGAGAACACAAATGAAGGTCAAGAATAGAAAGATAAAGAAGGAAAGAAAGAGAAAAGAAAAGAAAAGAAAAGAAAAGAAAAGAAAAGAAAAGAAAAGAAAAGAGAAACTGACAGAAAGTAAGACCAGAGAAGTTAATCCTAATTTGCAAGGTAGTCTGGTCATACTGAAGACTGACAGTAAAGATAGAGTTCTGAGATTTGTGGCATGACAGCAAGTGGATACCTGTGCTCATTTGGATGCACCTAGGACCCCCTGCAGAAACAGTTTAATAAGGAAAAGCACTGGAAATGGTATAAACAACAGAAAGTGGGGGCACATCAGGAGAAAAGATCCAGAAAGCTGCCGGAAAGGTTGGTACATACCAACAGGAAAGCCATTAATAAGATGTGGAACAAGAAGGGGGGAGTGAATTAGGGGACAAGCCGGACAATTGTGGTCACAAAAAAGGACAATCTGCAACACCTGGGTGGCTCAATGGTTGAGCATCTGCCTTTGGCTCAGGGCTTGGTCCTTGGATCCCGGATCGAGTCCCACATCAGGCTCCCCACATGGAACCTGCTTCTCCCTCTGCCTGTGTCTCTGCCTCTCTCTGTGTGTCTCTCATGAATAAATAAATAAAATCTTTAGAAACAAACAAGCCAACCAACCAAAAAAGGGCCAATCACATTTGCATATTTGATAGAGAAAAATGTGGCACCCTATGCTTTGGTTTGGGGATAACTGAGGACTCCCTACATGAACTCAGACAAATTCATTTACCTTGTTTGCTTCTGCACAAAAGAATGAACATAATTATATCTTCTACCGCAAGGCTGTTGTGTTACCTCAGTTAGAACCAGGGAAGGCACAGAGACCATAGACGAAAAGATCTCTAAGAGCACAGCTTGTGAAGTCAGGAAGAGGGTGTGTGATCCCCCAGCTGCAGCCATTAAGCAAACCCTGCTCCCAGCACACAGCCGAGGTCGCAGGATGAAGCTGGTACCCAGAGAAGGACTTTGGCAGCAGCAGGAGCTGCATGAATCAAAGCTGCGAAACAAAACGACCATCAGCTGCATTCAAGCCCCATTGTGGAAGAGAATCAATATTTGACAAACATTTTGTAGAGGACACAAATTAGGGAAGAAAAACACTTAAAAATATTTCACAGGAGCCAAACGGCAGGAAATAAATATGCAAGGAAATGGTCTTAAGCAGCTCTGATGGCATTTCTGGGCACAAGTGCTGGCAAACTCACGCTCCGTAAATGAGAGCCTGAAGCTGGCTGTGAGAGGGCTCTGATAGTTATGATGGGTCCTGGGTCATCTGAATCAAACACTCCACCGCACTGAGAAGCTAACTATATCCAGTAGGCAGGCCAGGCAGTTCCCCAGGGTCGCCCGATGCCTATTCAGTAAACAGGTGTGATAAGTGATTCTGATCAGTATGAAGCCACTGCATGTAAGCATCCAATGATTCTGTGCTGGGCTGAATGTACAGCAGGAATAATTGTGTCTTGGTAATTCATTGAAGAATGAAAATAAATCCCACTTTGATGGGTCATTCAGATGCTTAGTATCTTCCACTCCACGATACATTTTATTCCCTTTTTTATAAAAAGATATATTTATTTGAGAGAGAGAGAGAGTGCACACATGTGTGAGCAGGGGAGAAGCAGAGAGAGAGAGAGAATCCTCAAGCAGACACCCCGCTGAACACAGAGCCCAATGTGGGACTCGAACTCATGACCCTCAGATCATGACCAGAGCAAAAACCAAGAGTCCAGTGCTTAATCAATTGAACCACCCAGGTACCCCCAGATACATTTTATTCAGGGGTCAGCCAACTGGTTGTGTGAAGGACCAAAGAGTCAATATTTTAGGCTTACAGTCCATACAATCTCTATCTCATCTGTTCAACCCTGTAGTTGTCATATAAAAACAACCACAAACAATATGTTAACAAATAGGCGTGCCTGTGGCTCAATCAAACTTTATTTGCACTAACAAATGACCTGTTTGATTTGGCTCACTGTTTTTTGCTGACGCTAGTACTATTGTGTAAGCCTAACGATCCCCGGGGCCTCAATATGTCAAGAGAATATCAACACTTAATAGCTTTAATAGCTTTGTCCTCTCTTTCATTGCCTTTCCCATACTCTCCAGATTTCTCAGCCTGTCACCTGATAGATCCCCTGTTTTAACTCTGCATAGTTAGCATGGATGTGAACTTGTTATTTTCCTATTTGCTTGTTGTTTCCTGTAGCTTCTCCACACTCTCCAAGGAAAGTAGAAACATAATGGAAGTAAAGACCTTGTCTATGATCCACAGTACCTGGAACGGTATCTGGTCCTTAGTAGAACTAATAAATGATGTTAGCTGATATCATATACTGGGATATTGAGGGTATTTTCCTATTTTCTCAGATTTTTAGCTAGCTAATAGATGACTGAAATGCCCATATCCTAAAGAAAAATTAGTGAGGCACCTGGGTGGCTCAGCAGTTGAACATCTGCCTTTGGTTCAGGTCGTGATTCCAGGTCCTGGGATGGAGTCCTGCATCAGGCTCCCTGCAGGGAACCTGCTTCTCCCTCTGCCTGTGTCTCTGCTCCTCTCTATGTGTCTCTCATGAATAAATAAATAAAATATTTTAAAAGAAGGAAGAAAGAAACATTAGTACATATAGCTTAATAGGATTTATTGCAATATAAATTAACTTCATCATCTACTACCTTCAGCCTACAGAGAGAAAAGACTGGATATTCAATAGGAAGTCAAAAAATCAAGGGACCATAGGCTTGGGGGTAGGGGAGTGTTTTTACTATATTTTTGTTCTACCTTCTTCTGAACCAAGTGAGAGTGGCTCCAAGGGACCTATCCTTCAAGATCATGGGAAGTCAGGAAAAAAACAGGATGATGCCTCATTCCCCAACTGGATGATTACTGAGCTTCAGAAACCTATGGCCTAAGCCCATGCACTACGAGAACTGCACGTTTAATATTGAAACTTGGAGACAAAGAATGTCATAGACACTAATGCCTATGTCTAGCCTGGAATATTCTGGAGGAGGAGGTTCTTGAGTAGGCTGATAGCAAAGCAAGAAAAGAAGGCGTTTGTTGTGCACTTCTGCTATTTGGCACAACAAAATGAATGAGACTCAGGCTCATGACATCTTAAACACACTTCATGAAGATATTGGTCGGTGATAGTGAGCAATGAGGTGACAGAGGCTGGACTTTTGCTTGGTTTTCATCCAGCTTTGCTTTGCTCAGGCAGGAGTGGGATAGACAACTATGGCCAGTCAGAGGGCATATCCTTCATGTCATAAAACCATTGAGAGAAGAAATCTTTAAAAGGGCTGATCACAGAATCCCAAAATATATACTCAGAAGATAGCCACATTTTGGGTGCCTGCTGTATAGATAACTACACAAAACCCCAGCTAGGTAATGCATTAGCTCTTTTACTCTCACCCATCTGTCCTCTTAGCCCACCACTGATTACTTCAGAGTCTTGAGGGCTGGGCTGTTGGAGGAAAAGGAAAGATAAGAAAATATAAGGGGACAGATGGTACCCTTTCCCATGTGTCCCTAGGGGTCAAAAAAGGTGAGAAGTAGAAAGCGTGATCAGATTTTGAGACTCTACTTTTAAATCACATAGGATTGGATTTTAGTGCATAAAAGAAGTTTTAAAATGACCAAAATGAGACTCCTCTAATAACCAAAACATTTAGGAAACCATGGGATCTGTCACAAAATGTCATCAAAGGACATGGAAACAAGATCCAGAGAATGTTTAAATATGGTGATGGCAGGAAAAAAAAAAATGAAACCAAAATAAAACCATTTTCATTTATACCAAAGTTGAACCCATTAAGGATACTTAAAAACACTCATCTTTTCTTTCCCAGTCTTACTAGACACTCAAAAGTCAGATGGGGGGGGGGGGGCGGGGGGGGGGCAACATGCTTAGCACAGAGAATGCAGAACGAAACTTGCCCTCCAGTTGTAACCTCCTTCCATGCAGCCTCAGTCAGGCACATGGCTTGCTCACCTGTGGATTGCGACTCTCTCTCTCTCTCTTTTTAAAAACATTTATGTATTTATTTATTTTAAAGAGAGAGGTGGAGGAGGGGCAGATGAAGAGGGAGAGAGTGAATCCCAAAGCAGATTCCCCATGGAGTGCAAAGCACAAGGCAGGCTCTATCCCAAGAACATGAGATCATGACCTGAGCTGAAATCAAGAGTTGGCAGCTTAACCTACTGAGCCACCCAAGTGCCCTGTTATTATCTCTTCAATAATGTTCAGAAGCAAACTTTTTTCCCTCTCAAATCAAATATCTTCTCCAATTCACTTACATTCCTCTATTGTCCCTAAAGTACAAGCTTTAGGAATTTTGTCAGTTTCTTGGTGCCTCTCTCTCTTGCTCCCTACAATCAGTCATTGTCCTTCACTTAGCACTCTTCCACATGTTCCTTGCTTTCAACCATCACAGTTGCCATCCTCATCCAGGCGAACTAGACTATGGCAATGAACTGCACCGGTTGTGCTCACCAACTAACGCTCATTGCTACGGAGTAATCATCCTACATGACTGAATACTATCAAACTCTCACCAACACTCTTTCCTGCTGCTAAAACCTCAGTCTCAAATTGACAGCTCTTTATAGCCTGATAAATTGGTATACTTCCTGTCTGATCACCTCTCATGACTGTATGTTGTGGGGGCCAAGGGCAGGCCACCCCAAAATGTGCCACTTTGGCATATTGATTAAATTAAATTTACTTAAGAAACAGCAAGTACAACAACACTCTGACCTCACTTTTTCTCCAAAAAAGTGGAAAATAAATTCCCCATAGGAAAGGTACCATCTCTGCACCAGGAGGTAAAGAGACATCCTTATCACCAGAGTTAGGAGATTCAGGGCCAATAAAAGGGGGTATCAACAAACCTTGCTACTTTTATTAATTTACTACTCTAGCCCAACTTCTGTTTAAAATTCCTTACTCATTGTAGCTCCTGAATATAAATTTTCTTTGTCCTGTCAATTCCTCTCAGATTTATTGTCTCTTTGTCTAAGAAGTATGAAAGCTGCCTGCCTTGATCATTTCTTTGGTCTCAATTTTATTATTGGGTCTTCGTGAGCATGTAATAAAGAGATTTTCCCCTTGTTACTCTGTCTCACATTGATTTCTTAGATCAGCTAGAAGAATCTTGAAGGAGGAAAAAAAGTATATTTTCCTGCCTCAAAAATGTAAAGCAACTTGAGTTCCTATTCACCTTTCCCTAAATGTGACTTTCCTTCCCACATTCTAACTTTGCCTATTACATCCCTCTGCCTCTGAAGAGCCTTTGAGAAAAATGAAGTACAGCCATGAGACTGAGAGACAATATTCCAGACCCATCTAATTATCATCTGGACTGAGAGTTCCATAAAAAGGGGTAACATTAGATCATGCATTTCATAGGATTCATCTAAATTTCAGAATGAGACCCACCTGGGTGGCTCAGTAGTTGATCATCTGCCTTTGGCTTGGGTCGTGACCTTGGGGTCCCAGGATCAAGTCCCACATAGGCTTCCCGCAGTGAGCCTACTGCCTACGTCTCTGCCTCTCCCTCTGTCTGTGTCTCTCATGAAAAAATAAATAAAAATATCTTTAAAAAAAATAAACTTCAGAATCACAGAAAAAGGAAGCTAAATCCTAAAAATCATTCCTCAAGAGCAGTAGTCCCCAAGCATGCTGTGATTCTGATTTAGTAGCTCCAGTTCTACCAACCTATAAATCTCTAGTTTAAGAAAATTGCTAGGGCAGCCCAGGTGGCTCAGCGGTTTAGCGCCGCCTTCAGCCCAGGGCGTGATCCTGGAGACCGGGATCGAGTTCCATGTCGGGCTCCCTGCATGGAGCCCGCTTCTCCCTCTGCCTGTGTCTCTGCCTCTCTCTGTGTCTTTCATGAATAAATAAATAAAATCTTAAAAAAAATTACTAATTGATTCTGTTGATCAGACTGGTATGAGCATCTTGGTTATCTGCCTAAAGGTGATAAGAAAACCCAGTATAGCACACCATCCTTGGTATTGTCCCTAATCATTCTAATACCATGGGGGGAAATTGTACTTTTTCCCCTAGATAGCACCCCCAAAACTTACATTATAGGCTTCTTTTTTTCTTAAGTAAATCACTTGTCCTTGGCTCTATTCACTATAAGGCACAAGCAACTAATCCAGAGGAATTTAATCCATTAGCACGGCTACAAAGTCCTAATCTGAGTAAATTATTATTTCCCTTCTGAAGAGAAAAAGCAGACATTCTTCTGTCTACCTCCTCTCCCTGCCCCCAAGTAACTTCTGTACATAAAATCCTAACCTAAGAGAGGGGCCAGTGAAAAGAATTTTAGGCTCCATGACAAAATGGAAGGGGAAGAGGATTGAAGGGCCTTATCAGAGCCAAACTTTCACCTAACTAGGGGAATGGTCCTTGGCTAGAGAATGTTCACCCTTCATGTAGTGAACCTATATGACTTCATGTAGTGAAGTCAGCTGAGACACCATCATATAGAGTCATAGATAGTTTGAGCAACAGCATCTGTGAAGGGGCATCTCCAGAGCCAACAGGTGTCTCAGCACTACAGCAATAGATTAATAATGCAGAGCAAAATAGCTTGCAGAGCCTCCCCTTACTTCCCTGCCCCACCCCCCTGCCGCCCCATTCTGTTAGGTAGACTAGGAAGTTCAGAACCAGTTCAACCAAAATCTTCTCTACTTTTTTCTCTATAGAGCGCTTTGTATTTCAGCTGGGTTATATTGTATTAGCCCTGTCATAATATTGTGGTAATCATCATAGCACTTGGTGATTAAAAAAAAAATCTGCAATTTTGCTGGTGGCTGTGAACCAGGTGAGACTAATTAGCACTTAAGAAAACTAGACTGCTCTCACTACCCTTGGTGAGTTTGCACCAAGAGCCATTTGCCAGGGTACCTGGGTGGCTCAGCTGGTTGAGCATCTGACTTCAGCTCAGGTCATGATCCCAGTGTCCTAGGATGGAGCCCCACCTCAGGCTCCCTGCTTAGTGGGGAACCTGCTTCTCCCTCTGTGGCTTCCCTACTCTCAATCTCTCTCTCTCTCTCTCTCTCTCTCTCTCTCTTTCTCTCTCTGTGTCAAATAGATAAAATAAAGAGCCTTCCCTATGGAAACAGCAGGCTGAGTTTTACTCCACTGAGGAAAAGCCCACATTCCAAAATAAACCCAAAAAGTAAATGGCCTGTGGCTTTTGCCATTTAACGAAGACCGAATATACTTTCATAATTGATTCAAATTCAACTTTAAAAAAAAACTAAGAGTGACTTAAGTAAAAATTATTTTCTTAAATTAATAGAAGTCCAAAGTTAGGCAGTTCCACGGATGATTCTGTGGCTCAGTAATATGGAGGCTTTGAGTGAGCATGTCTGAAATGACCACACCTTTCCCTCATGGTCACAAGATGGCTGCAGTGGTTCCAAGCAATATATCTTCATAGAGCAGAATCCAAGGTAGAAATGAAAGGGGAGGAAAGAAAAGCTATATTTGTACCTTCTCTCTGAGGGAAGAAAACTATCCCCAAAAGACCCAAGATTCCGTTATGTCACTAGTGAGAATTAGCCACATGTCCTCCCCTAGTCAAATTACTGGCGAATAAGAATTTGATTACCACAAATGGCTTACATCAATCATATTCCATATCCTGTGGCTTATAATCTTGCTTCTAGAACAAGGGCTAATTGGGTAATGGTCCCTTCCGTAGGAAAATGATGATATCTATACAATTAGCAAGGCAGTGTCCTTCACCTGATATGAGTTACAAGGGGAAAAGGGATGCTATCCACTTACACCATTTAGTTTTCATCGATAGTTGTGAAGTGTAAGCCCAGGTTTTATGGTGTTTGAAGTAAATAAGAGTGTACCACTGGAATGTTGAGGTAGAGTTGCCAGGAACAGTTTTTAGGATACAGCTATATTAGGAATGTAAATAGTAGAATGCCTGAAATTGCATTTAGAAGTAGTCACTAATGAAACTTTTTCCCCCCTTAACTGCAAGACATCTTAGAGAATGTAGATGTCAGAGTTTCAAGGGGAAGTTATTTTCTGGATGACGTCATCAAAAGGTTACAAGATAATAGAAATCTATATGGGCATCCTAGCTCACTTCAACAGAAAAAGAGCCAAAGAGCCTCAGTGGCTCAGCAATTGAGTGTCTGCCTTCGGCTCAGGGCGTGATCCTGGGTCCGGGGATCTAGTGCCGCATTAGGCTTCCTCCAAGGAACCTACTTCTCCCTCCGCCTGGTCGCTGCCTCTCTCTGTGTCTCTCATGAATAAATAAATAAAAACTAAAAAAAAAAAAAAAAGATGAGTGGAAAGGTAGGTGATGCTGCAATAATCTCCATACAGCAACAACCATAATTAGAACATTTTAGTAAATGTATTCTTCATGAGCTGTAACCTATGCTTTTGTTAAGACCAGGCCCTTATAAAATTAAAAATAACAATAATAATAAAATTAAGTATACTGAAATTAAAATAATAAATAGAAATACCAGGCCCTTAAAACTGTAGCTCTCTAAACCAGTGGTCCTCAAGTGTGGTCCACAGAGCAGCCACATGAATGTCACCAGTGAATCTAGAAAAGCAAATTCTCAGGTCTCACCTCAGCTGTCCTAAATCAAATTCTGGTGATGGTTAACAGCACTCCAAATGACTTTTCCAATACTTGTTAATGTTTGAGAGCCATCCCCAAATATCTATTTTTAATACTAGGCCAGAATTGGAGAGTTGAACTGACCTATTTTGTTCTAGTTGATTTAGTTTTTGGTTCTCATTTCTGGCCACATAACCCATTCTCCAACTGATATTCTCATGCACTAAGCTGCTTTTGCATGTGACCTACCACTATATTTGTGAACTAAATCTAGAGTTGAACTTGTCTAAAAAGTAGGGCTTTTACATTAAAAATGAGCTCACTGTTCTACTCTGAGAAATCATCAAAACTAGAAATGGTCAATGCAAATTAAGTAACATGCAGATCCCTAAAAGTCCTCTAAGAATGGCCTTTCTCTGTTCAGCAGAAACCAATGAACTTGTCTTTTCTGCATTTTCTTGACAAGATTGTTTAAGAAACTTATGTCCAGCTATTCTGTCTCTTTAAGAATTCCTATGTGAGTTCTTGACTGTGCTATAGAAAGGGGGATACTGTGCTTATCTCCTTTCCCCAGGAGAGCATAAACCAAGGCTATCATCAGAGCCAGATTTATGCTATTCTTCAAAAAAGCCATAGTTAGGAAAACCTATTTTCTTCTCTCCCAATAATAATGCCTCAAGATAAGGATAGTTAGCTAAAGTAAGTACTTATGTGTTATTTAATTTTCCCTCCTCAAAACTAGGATTTTTAAAAGCAATGAAGACTACCCTACAACTAAAATATAAAATTCACCCCTAAATGTGAGAAGATTTCAGCATTGTTTCTCTTTGTCCTTGGCCCAACTGCTCTATTGAACTGTTTGTTTTTCAGAGATAGCTTTGGGTGTTGGTGGCCAATACAGATGTTATTCAGAAACAGCTCTTTGGATGATTTTGATGCTGTTCTCTATCACTTTTTATTTCCCTACTCCTCCTTCCCCCACCCACTTACCATCCTATTTCTGGTAGATACCAATCTACTGGGCAAACACTTGGAATTCTGAGAAACATAGGTCCCAGTTGCAATACAAAGGGTCCTTGGAAAACACTGCAAAGGCAGAAACAATGAAACCCATCCAAAAGTGAGATTCTAGAAGCAAAGATCACATATCTTACAGTCTAAGCAATTTAAAGACAATGTCTTGCATACAAAACATCTATCTTTAGGTACACCCACAATAATCCATCTTAGCCTTATATATCCTAAAGTTCTAGGAGGAAGCTAAAGGAACTAAAATTTAAGGGGTGGGGTGAGAACTAAGACTCAGGGGCTTCCACTAAAGATAAGCTGACTGAATATAAGAAATGACTGAGGGGGAAGGGAAGGGGATGCAATACCACTGGACAGGAAATTATCATTCCAGCCAAAATGTGAATTGGTGAAGCTATGGTGCAATTGCAGATAGATTGCCTTATAGTCCAGAACTGTTATGATCTGTTATGACATCTCTTATAGTTTTAGGAAGTCTTATTCAAACATTGAAACAGGATAACTACTGACTATGTACACCAGTTTTTTAGGATAGTGAAAAAGGTATCTCAAGCAGATTTCTTCAGTCTTCTGTATGGTGATGTTGTAAAGAAAGCAGCAATAATTACGGTTCCAACTCCAAAAGCCAATAGCAACTATAGGGTTTCAGAATAAATTGTCCCAAGATGTGCTACTTTGGCATGCAGATTATTTCAAGCAGAAAATATTCAAGGCCCAAAGGACTCAGGAAGAAACTTTAACCTTCTGTCTAAATGCTTAAAACAATTTAGATAAAAGATCTGCTTTGTTGAGAGCTATAGCATAAAATGAACTAAGTATGGTTAGACAGGAAGAGACCTAGTAAGACCTGTTTGATCAAAGTTCAATCTCTGTCCCATTTTTACAGATTGGCCCAGAAAACATTTGTTTATCAAGCATTTACTTTTTCATTTTTCTGTCAATTGCTTTCCTTCCCTTTGAAGCCCCAGACTCCTACCCACTTCTCCTCAGTTCAAGATGACATATACATCTCATTCTGCATGATTGTACATAATTAAATTTAATTTTCTGCTGTTAATCTGTCTCGTCAATTTGAATCTTAAACCAGCCAGAAGAATCTTGAAGGATAAGGTAAAATTGTTCCTCCTCATCACAATAAAATTTTTGGTTCACCTTTCTCCCAGTGGCTTCAGGCCAGTTTGGGCGAGAGATGTGACTTTCTACAAGTTTGAGTCTCACAGCAGTTACAAGTGTCAATGTTACCTTCTAGACAAGACCAACCTAGAAGATGACAGCAAAAGGTTATAATCCTTAACATCCTTCCAGCAGATGAATAGTCAACTATGACACTACTCATCTAGAAGTTTGACAGAAGTGACAGGCAAGTATAGTAACAAAAATGGAGCCAAGGAATAGCATTAGTCTTTTAACTGGTTATTTTACATTTTGTGACATCAAATTCCTAAAGCAAATAGGCAGTATCTATATGAAACTTTTAAGAAAAAACTTAAATAGCTTCAGATTATAAGATTCAAATTATAGTTCCTTAAAAGGAGCAAATAAATTATCAAATGACTAGGCCAATAAAAGAATGGAGTAGAGGGGAGAAAAGAAATTTAATGTGAAAAACAGTTTCTTCTTTCTTCTCTAAGAGGAAAAAAAAAGGCCATCCTGATACATGTATGAACACAGAGCTAAATTTATCCCCAAAGGAAAAAAAAGGGGGGGGGCCAAGGTTAAAGAGATCTCCAAAACATTCTACATGGTATTTTAAGCCTGAAGTTCCTCTGAGTTAAACTAAAACTCTAGATGTATTATATGGCCAAAGTAGGACGATCAATTGATTATGGGGCTCACTACCTAATAAGAAGGACAGCAAACTGAGTTCAAACTAGATATTTAGAGTCTCACCCAGAATAAGTTGTGGTAGGAAGAGGGCTTTCTAAGATAAGAAAGCAAATCTGAGATTCTACTCCTCATATTCATTGTTCTGCCCCCATTACTGCTAATTTCAATCTTTTATTGAGCTGATCATATTTTTTCACCTAGAAAGCAGGTGCAAACTTTTTTCAAGTGATACTTAAGCCTAAACTTTGAGCACTAAAAAAACAAATCTTTTGATAACTTTTAACTCACTTGTAATAATATTAAAGTGGAACTGTCCAAGTTACAGATGTCACCTGTGATATGACAAATATATGTATTACAAAGGTATACTAACTAGCTTTGAATGTTATTTCAAAGCTTAGTATTAGTGAATGAAGTATGATTCAGTAGACAAAAGGATGTATCAATTTAGCCTTTCCTTATTTCTAGACTTTATTTCTAATAATATTTCTTATTTCTAGGTATTTATTCTAGACCAGAATTTATCAACCTTAGATGCCTGTTAGAATCACCTGGGAAGTTTCAGAATTATCGTTATTAACATCTGGGTTCTACACTCTAAAGTTCATGATTTAGTTGTTCTGGGCTAGTGTCTGAGTAATCACATTTTTTAGAGCTTCCTAGGTGATATGTCAAGCAGCTAAGGTTGGGAACTCTCATAGAGTCTTTAATTAGGAAAGAATATGGTTTAAGGGATGTGGACATTGATGGAAAACCAAATTTTCCAGTTGTCTTATTTATTATTAATAGCTACTAATTATGCACTTAAAAAGACCTATTATATTAAATTATAATGTAAAATGCTTAGTTCCTTGACACAGATGTTAGGTGGTTAATGTAAATTGTAGCCACAAATTATAGCTTTATTATTCCCCTGCCTGTTCCAATACCTGAGAAAAATTGAACTTGGTTTATACAGCCTCAAAGGGCTACTGCTCTTTTCTTAACAAATCTCTGTATTTTTACTTAATTTGCCTTTATTTTGACATAGTAGTTTATACCTAAAGCTGTTGAATGCCATTGGCATTCAAATGTTCCAATAGATCTACATTGCCTGATCTATTGCAAGTCTTCTTAAAAATTATCATCTACCTACCTACCTACCTACCTACCTACCTACCTACCTACCTGACCTACCTACCTATTTATCTCTGAGAGAGAGAGAGCATGAGCAGAGGCAGGGGCAGGAGCAAAGGGAGAGGAAGAAGCAGACTCTCTGCTCAGCAGGGAGTCTGACACAGGCTGGATTCCAGGACCCTGAGATCATGATCTGAGCTGAAGGCAGATGCTTAAGCAACTGAGCCAACCAGGCACCCCAAGAGCAAGTCTTGTTTAAAGAATCCAATGCTCAGCTGATGCTTCAGTAGCCTTCAAATGGCATGTAATACAGATTCAGGTAAGATTTTGTAGCCAAAACTTAGAGTGGACGCAGACTTTTAGAATATTAATGCTAGGTAACCATAGAGAGGCAAGAAAAGTAACTCACTGTATTGTGAATGACATCATAAAATTTAAAAGCATCAACTCCAAGTATCTACTTTGAGCCTTAGTGATATGAAGGTTGAAGTAGCTTCTGACTATTTACCAGGTAACTAGATCAAGAGCACTAGTTCATGAGTTACTTTGTAGGTGGGAACTGATAAGGAAGCTTCATGCAATTTACCTATTGATATCAATAAAGACATGTCAAAGAATAGATTCTATGTTTAAAGTTAGCATGGCTATACATAAATAAATAAAGAACCTTAGAAAAATGTGACTTCCAATGTGGGCTTTCGCTTAAACAGAAATAATATCTGAGCCTGAGGCTAATATGATCCCTGGCAGCACTCCAGAAATCTGTATTGAGTTATCTGTCACCCATATAGCTACTGGTGGTGAAGGATAGCCTCTAATTTACTCATGCCTCCATCTACCAGTCTTCAGTCTCATAGTGAACTTCAGTCTCTACAGAGAGGGCACAGAAGAACTAAATGGAATCTAGTTGGGTTGGATGGTTTTGCTGAATGAAACATTAATAGTAAACCAGTTGAGGGAGGTGAAAAGAGGAACCAAGATAGGGCAGGAGCAGCTATGAGACACCTCACCTGAGATAAGAACGTTTCACTGGCATGACAGATTAGTTCTCACGATGCTAGAGTTGTTGGCAGGCAATGGATTGTAGTATAGAATTATGGCATACATCAGTGTATCTGGACTCATCTAGAAGCAATCAGACAAATATTTGTCACTTAATAGGATTATTTCTTGGAAGGAGAGCTAGTATGTTGTAGCTTTCTGTCTCTGTCTCTATATCTCTGTGTGTGTGTGTCTCTCTCTCTCTCTTGGTCTCTCTCTGTCTTTCTATATTTTCTTCCACTATCTTTTACACTGAAGAACCTTTACATGTAGGCAGTTGGTATCTATATGTTAATGCCATATGAAACTTACATTCCACACTGATTTCTCCAGGGATTCATAAAAAAAAACTGTGCATAAATCAAAGGTTAAGGATACAAATTAGACAATCCAGGTTTTAGTCTTAACAGTGCTACTCATTAGCTTTATGGTCTCATATTACTCAAACTTCCTAAACCTCAGGTTTCCCCCCCCTATAACATTGATGAAAAATAGAATTTGCCACAAAAGTTTGAGGAAAAGTAATTGTTAGCACATTGCATTCCACACTCTATTCTATGTGCAATTTGTCCTCATAATTATATTATGAAGCTTATAGAAATGACTACTTCTCATAGCTTGATCTATTTTAATAGGATAATGAACTCTTTTTCAAGAGCAGAAAACATAAACCGAAGCAACTTAAATGTTATTCTCAACATGCTCCACCATTTAATCAGAATCATAGGAGCTGGACATTACTCACTCCACCTAAAATGATGCTGACAGAGACAGGACAAAAGGTCAAATATTTGGCTTTGGTTAAAACACTGTTTTTATAGGTCAAAACAACATGACAACTCGCATTTTCACACAAATATAGCTTATTATGCTTGGCAAATCTAGTGTCAAAGTCTGTGGGCTCCCCCACAGTAAAAGAGCATCCCTAAACATTATGAGGTCACTTATTACAATAGCATAAGGTCCCTCACCTCGAAATACACCAAGAATGAAAGTGTTGATGTATGTCAGCCATGCATTTCACATTATCTTTTGTGCAAAAATAAAAAACTTGATTTGGTAAGTGATGAGAGTAAGGTAGTTAAGTAGTTTGACCAACCTCTCAAAATGACTCTTAGAAACAACTAGAAAGAGCCACGACATCTTTTAAACAAAAGTATTCTATGCTCCCCTCTGTACTGCTTTACCCCTCCTATTGGGTTCTTAGTCAAACTATAGCATACTAACAAACACCCAATAAGGAAGGTTTTTTAAAAAGATTTTATTTATTTATTTGGGAGAGAGAGAGAGAGATCACAAGCAGCAGGGAGGGGTAGAGGGAGAAGCAGACCCCCACTGAGCAGGGAGCCCCATATGACTCGATTCCAGGACCCCAGGACCACGACCCAAGCCAAAGGCAGACGCTCAACCGCTGAACCATCCAGGTGCCCCCCCCTCCCAATAAGGAGCTTTAACCTGAATTGTACTGCCGTGTTTATGAAGTCTAGCTTCAAAGAGAGTGGTAGATGCATTCACCAGCTGCTCTTTCCTAAACAACTCTCTGGTTACCACCATCTTCTCTTCCTGACACCACTCTTTAATAGACAACTGTAAAGAGGAAACCCTAGGAAGAGGAATCTCCTGAGGGGCCCAAGAAGGAGAAGAGACAAAAGACTCATAAATGGTTTTCCCATCTATAATTGGGGACCTGGTGGGAACAGGACCCCAAATAAGAAAACCCCAAAGAGCAGTGGACCCCACGGATTCATTGCCAATCAGACCAACAGAACCCCTAGCAGGTGCTGCTTGGGCATCTCATCTGCTTGCTACAACTAGCTTCTTAACAGTCTCGAGGATTTGACCTCTATATCCTTGCCAAGTCACTTGGCGGGCCCTGAAGTCAGGTTGGAAATAGCGGAAGCAAGAATGATAGTCTACATCTGGAATTCAGGCAGCCTTTCAGATTTCAGAAAGAGTCGCAAAGAGGAAGGAATCAAATGTTGAAAGATTTTCAGTTTTCCTTAAGAAGGCGCACGTTGTATTCCTTTTGGGGAGGTTGATGAGGCCTTGGAGGGGGTTGCAACTTACAAAATTCAAGGTGTACTTTGCTGTAATCAACAACTGCCTTAAGATGGCGAATTATTTCATTAAATGGAGTTTTAAATCAAAGACATAAGAGTTTAATTAGAAACTATTCTTGTCCTACTGAAGTTATCAGGCAGCTGTGCTGGTTTTTTTCCCTCTGCCAGGATTTTCACAAATTCTCAGGGGAAGGGCTTGGAAAGTTACATGAGCTGTATGAAGGGAGACACAGTTACCACTGCCATGGGCCACTCGTTTTTTTTACCCAGCCATGAGTACTGACTGGTTGGAGGGAGGGGTCCAGGAGAAGAAAGCATGGGCCCTGGCTGGTGATAAAATGGCCCCCAACAAGTAGAACCTGGGATACCCCTTTCACATTGTGCATGCATTATTTTTTTTTAATTTTTTATTTATTTTTTATTTATTTTTTATTGGTGTTCAATTTACTAACATACAGAATAACCCCCAGTGCCCGTCACCCATTCACTCCCACCCCCCGCCCTCCTCCCCTTCTACCACCCCTAGTTCGTTTCCCAGAGTTAGCAGTCTTTACTGCTAACTGTCTCCCTTTCTGATATTTCCCACACATTTCTTCTCCCTTCCCTTATATTCCCTTTCACTATTATTTATATTCCCCAAACGAATGAGAACATACACTGTCCTTCTCCGACTGACTTACTTCACTCAGCATAATACCCTCCAGTTCCATCCACGTTGAAGCAAATGGTGGGTATTTGTCATTTCTAATAGCTGAGTAATATTCCATTGTATACATAAACCACATCTTCTTTATCCATTCATCTTTCGTTGGACACCGAGGCTCCTTCCACAGTTTGGCTATCGTGGCCATTGCTGCTATAAACATCGGGGTGCAGGTGTCCCGGCGTTTCATTGCATTTGTATCTTTGGGGTAAATCCCCAACAGTGCAATTGCTGGGTCGTAGGGCAGGTATATTTTTAACTCTTTGAGGAACCTCCACACAGTTTTCCAGAGTGGCTGCACCAGTTCACATTCCCACCAACAGTGTATGAGGGTTCCCTTTTCTCCGCATCCTCTCCAACATTTGTTGTTTCCTGCCTTGTTAATTTTCCTCATTCTCACTGGTGTGAGGTGGTATCTCATTGTGGTTTTGATTTGTATTTCCCTGATGGCAAGTGATGCAGAGCATTTTCTCATGTGCATGTTGGTCATGTCTATGTCTTCCTCTGTGAGATTTCTGTTCATGTCTTTTGCCCATTTCATGATTGGATTGTTTGTTTCTTTGGTGTTGAGTTTAATAAGTTCTTTATAGATCTTGGAAACTAGCCCTTTATCTGATATGTCATTTGCAAATATCTTCTCCCATTCTGTAGGTTGTCTTTGAGTTTTGTTGACTGTATCCTTTGCTGTGCAAAAGCTTCTTATCTTGATGAAGTCCCAATAGTTCATTTTTGCTTTTGTTTCTTTTGCCTTCGTGGATGTATCTTGCAAGAAGTTACTATGGCCGAGTTCAAAAAGGGTGTTGCCTGTGTTCTTCTCTAGGATTTTGATGGAATCTTGTCTCACATTTAGATCTTTCATCCATTTTGAGTTTATCTTTGTGTATGGTGAAAGAGAGTGGTCTAGTTTCATTCTTCTGCATGTGGATGTCCAATTTTCCCAGCACCATTTATTGAAGAGACTGTCTTTCTTCCAATGGATAGTCTTTCCTCCTTTATCGAATATTAGTTGACCATAAAGTTCAGGGTCCACTTCTGGATTCTCTATTCTGTTCCACTGATCTATGTGTCTGTTTTTGTGCCAGTACCACACTGTCTTGATGACCACAGCTTTGTAGTACAACCTGAAATCTGGCATTGTGATGCCCCCAGATATGGTTTTCTTTTTTAAAATTCCCCTGGCTATTCGGGGTCTTTTCTGATTCCACACAAATCTTAAAATAATTTGTTCTGACTCTCTGAAGAAAGTCCATGGTATTTTGATAGGGATTGCATTAAACATTGACATTTTCACAATATTAATTCTGCCAATCCATGAGCATGGACTATTTTTCCATCTCTTTGTGTCTTCCTCAATTTCTTTCAGAAGTGTTCTATAGTTTTGAGGGTATAGATCCTTCACATCTTTGGTTAGGTTTATTCCTAGGTATCTTATGCTTTTGGGTGCAATTGTAAATGGGATTGACTCCTTAATTTCTCTTTCTTCAGTCTCATTGTTAGTGTATAGAAATGCCACTGACTTCTGGGCATTGATTTTGTATCCTGCCACGCTACCGAATTGCTGTATGAGTTCTAGCAATCTTGGGGTGGAGACTTTTGGGTTTTCTATGTAGAGTATCATGTCATCGGTGAAGAGGGAGAGTTTGACTTCTTCTTTGCCAATTTGAATGCCTTTAATGTCTTTTTGTTGTCTGATTGCTGAGGCTAGGACTTCCAGTACTATGTTGAATAGCAGTGGTGAGAGTGGACATCCCTGTCTTGTTCCTGATCTTAGGGGAAAGGCTTCCAGTGCTTCCCCATTGAGAATGATATTTGCTGTGGGCTTTTCATAGATGGCTTTTAAGATGTCGAGGAATGTTCCCTCTATCCCTACACTCTGAAGAGTTTTGATCAGGAATGGATGCTGTATTTTGTCAAATGCTTTCTCTGCATCCAATGAGAGGATCATATGGTTCTTGGTTTTTCTCTTCCTGATATGATGAATCACATTGACTGTTTTACGGGTGTTGAACCAGCCTTGTGTCCCAGGGATAAATCCTACTTGGTCATGGTGAATAATTTTCTTAATGTACTCTTGGATCCTATTGGCCAGTATCTTGTTGAGAATTTTTGCATCCATGTTCATCAGGGATATTGGTCTGTAATTCTCCTTTTTGGTGGGGTCTTTGTCTGGTTTTGGAATTAAGGTGATGCTGGCCTCATAGAACGAATTTGGAAGTACTCCATCTCTTTCTATCTTTCCAAACAGCTTTAGAGAATAGGTATGGTTTCTTCTTTAAACGTTTGATAAAATTCCCCTGGGAAGCCATCTGGCCCTGGACTCTTGTGTCTTGGGAGGTTTTTGATGACTGCTTCAATTTCCTCCCTGGTTATTGGCCTGTTCAGGTTTTCTATTTCTTCCTGTTCCAGTTTTGGTAGTTTGTGGCTTTCCAGGAATGCGTCCATTTCTTCTAGATTGCCTAATTTATTTGCGTGTAGCTGTTCATAATATGTTTTTAAAATCGTTTGTATTTCCTTGGTGTTGGTAGTGATCTCTCCTTTCTCATTCATGATTTTATTAATTTGAGTCTTCTCTCTCTTCTTTTTAATAAGGCTGGCTAATGGTTTATCTATCTTATTAATTCTTTCAAAGAACCAACTCCTGGTTCTGTTGATCTGTTCCACTGCTCTTCTGGTCTCGATTTCGTTGAGTTCTGCTCGAATCTTTATTAACTCCCTTATTCTCTTGGGTGTAGGATCTATTTGCTGTTTTTTCTCTAGCTCCTTTATGTGTAAGGTTAGCTTTTGTATTTGAGTTCTTTCCAGTTTTTGAATGGATGCTTGTATTGCGATGTATTTCCCCCTTAGGACTGCTTTTGCTGCATCCCAAAGATTTTGGATGGTTGTATCTTCATTCTCATTAGTTTCCATGAATGTTTTTAATTCTTCCTTAATTTCCTGGTTGACCCTTTTATCTTTTAGCAGGATGGTCCTTAACCTCCACGTGTTTGAGGTCCTTCCAAACTTCTTGTTGTGATTTAGTTCTAATTTCAAGGCATTATGGTCTGAGAATATGCAGGGGACGATCCCAATCTTTTGGTATCAGTTCAGACCCGATTTGTGACCCAATATGTGGTCTATTCTGGAGAAAGTTCCATGTGCACTTGAGAAGAATGTGTATTCAGTTGAGTTTGGATGTAAAGTTCTGTAGATCTCTGTGAAATCCATCTGGTCCAGTGTATCATTTAAAGCTCTCGTTTCTTTGGAGATGTTGTGCTTAGAAGACCTATCGAGTATAGAAAGAGCTAGATTGAAGTCACCAAGTATAAGTGTATTATTATCTAAGTATTTCTTCACTTTGGTTAATAATTGATTTATATATTTGGCAGCTCCCACATTCGGAGCATATATATTGAGGATTGTTAAGTCCTCTTGTTGAATAGATCCTTTAAGTATGATATAGTGTCCCTCTTCATCTCTCACTACAGTCTTTGGGGTAAATTTTAGTTTATCTGATATAAGGATGGCTACCCCTGCTTTCTTTTGAGGACCATTCGAATGGTAAATGGTTCTCCAACCTTTAATTTTCAGGCTGTAGGTGTCCTTCTGTCTAAAATGAGTCTCTTGTAGACAGCAAATAGATGGGTCCTGCTTTTTTATCCAGTCTGAAACCCTGCGCCTTTTGATGGGGTCATTAAGCCCGTTCACATTCAGAGTTACTATTGAGAGATATGAGTTTAGTGTCATCATGATATCTATTCAGTCCTTGTTTTTGTGGAATGTTCCACTGAACTTCTTCTTAAAGGGGAATTTTAAGAGTCCCCCTTAAAATTTCTTGCAGAGCTGGTTTGGAGGTCACATATTCTTTTAGTTGCTGCCTGTTTTGGAAGCTCTTTATCTCTCCTTCCATTTTGAATGAGAGCCTTGCTGGATAAAGTATTCTTGGTTGCATGTTCTTCTCATTGAGGACCCTGAATATATCCTGCCAGCCCTTTCTGGCCTGCCAGGTCTCTGTGGAGAGGTCTGCTGTTACCCTAATACTCCTCCCCATAAAAGTCAGGGATTTCTTGTCTCCTGCTGCTTTAAGGATCTTCTCCTTATCTTTGGAATTTGCAAGCTTCACTATTAAATGTCGAGGTGTTGAACGGTTTTTGTTGATTTTAGGGGGGGATCTCTCTATTTCCTGGATCTGAATGCCTGTTTCCCTTCCCAGATTAGGAAAGTTTTCAGCTAGAATTTGTTCAAATACATATTCTGGCCCTCTGTCCCTTTCTGCATGCATTATTTTTAATACTCCATTTATTTATCCCCTTAGGTACCTTTTTCCTGCTTCCCAATATTTTAATTTTCTGACTCCTGAACTTCTAGTCTGACAACGCTCAAATACCAATGGAAGATACAACTTCTGCAAAGTTGTTTAAAATGTAGATTGTTCCCACTCCTGTCCTTAATTTTGCTCAACAGAGCTGGGTTGGATTCCAGGTATATCCAATTTAGTAAGCCCCTCAGGTGATTCTGTGCAATTGAGATGCTTCCTCGTCCCAGTGTTTTTATTCTCTCGGTCCTGTCATCACTCTTTCCTATGTCCTGTCAACTTCAATCCATCTATTACCTGCTTTTCTAATTCCCCTGCTTCAGGGACTATCTGATTAAACCAGGAATCTTTGATCAAAAAAGACCCTAGTGCATATTAATATACAGAAATTAAAGCAAAACCCATGTAGTAGTAACATTCCCTGAAAGGATGTTTGCATTTTTACCAAGGAGGGTCAAATCCATGTCCCTCCAGATCCTGGGGAAGCCACCTAATTGTAGAGACTCTTGAAATTTTCTCTAGAGAGTCTTTACCATTCCAGAAACTTAAAGCAGCAGTGGCTATACCAGCCAGAGTAAACAAAGGCCCAGGGATTCACATCTTTTTTTTAATTGAAATATAGTTGTGGTGAGCACTGGGTATCATGTTAGTGTTGAATCACTAAATTGCACCCCTGAAACTAGTATTATATTGTATGTTAAGTAACTGGAATTTAAATAAAAACTTAAAAAAGAAAGAAATATAGTTCATATACAATATTATATTAGTTTTGGGGGTACAACATAGTGACTCGACCTTTATATATATTATGAAATGATCACCATGTCTAGTTACCATCTGTCACTCTACAAAGTTATTACAATATTACTGGCTTTATTCCCTATGCTATACTTTGGAATGTATATATTTAACAAGTTTCTCAGGTTATTCTCTTTCATTCAAAAGCTTGAGAACTACACAGAAATACTTCCTTTACTCCACAACACTGTCCTCACATAAGAGCACTTGGGGTACTCAGACCTGCCAGCTCTCAAAGTGCTCAGTGGTAAAACTTGGAGAAAGGCCACAGAAGACACTTGTAAGTACACACGATCCCTCTAAATGAATTGTTTTCTTTTCCTGTAATTGGTTTTAACAATTGAAGAAGTTTTAAACAGGGTTCTCATGTGGTTATCTTATAATCCATTTGGGTCTAGCTTGGAATCTGACAACTGGAACGAAAAGAAGCTTGGATTTGGTGCATACTTTGGTTTTGGTGCTGCTGTGTCTCATGGTCCTCAGCAGGGATCGAAAAAGAACTCAGTGTGCACAGCAAATCCCCAAAATTGGCGGGCTTGACTTCCTGGCAAATTGCTGCATTTTTCCACTTTTCTGTTCAGGACCACTAAATGCTGAGATGTGGATGCATACCAAAATAAAAGCGATTCATTGTGTTCTAAAGATTTTTTTTTTTTAATTTAGTGTTTGTGTAAAACCATCTTTTGAAGCAGCAACTATCAAGTCTGAAAAGCAATTGATGTTTCCATTAATCTTTTTCTGCGGGATACCTTAGTTCTAAGGATTTAACATCCTGTAAGTAAAGTTGAACATAACAGTATTCCATAAGCAGCCTTTTTATTGTCAGACCATTGCCTGATTTTAATATAATAAAAAGGAAAGTGTGCGTTAAAAAAAAAAAAAAAAAAAGAGCACTTGAGGTCTTGGGGCACCTGTGTGGCTCAGTCAGTTAAACGCCTGCCTTTGGCTCAAGTCATCATCTCAGGATCCTGGGATAGAGCCCCCAGTCCAGCTCCCTTCTCAACAGGGTGCCTGCCTCCTTCTGCCTCTTCCCTTCCCCCAACTCCTGCTCTCTCTTTCCCTCTCTCAAATAAATAAATAAAATTTTTAAAAAGCACTTGAAATCTCTCAAGAAAGTTTCAAAAGCTCTCCAAAAATGTATATTTCTTTCACAAATGTGTCCTGATTAATACATTTAAATAAATAATTAATTATAAAATACATAAACATAAAAATTAATAAATATATTACATATAATTATATATTAGATATATAATACATATTAATTAGTAATATAAATAAATAAATTTTAAAATAAATAAATTTCCATTTCTCATCCCAGCAGTTTCTTAGTTGGATGTCCATTTATAAACTAATAGGGGTCTGTGAAATCTCCAAAATGCATTAAAAATTTTTGCATGCATGTGAATATGTGCATTTTCCTAGAAAGAATGTAGATTTCAATATTCTCACAGGGCTCTACAATCCAAATTATTCTTGGAGTCACAATATTAGAAGATAATGCCCATCCAGGAAGACTGATTTGTTCTCAAGCATTCTTTTGGGTACCAAAGCACAACAAAGTAGAAGGCTTAGCAGTGAAACTTTTGTTAAAGGGCCTTATTTGTCTGCATGTTAGTTCTCTATAATTAAGTATACTTTGATTAATTTGAATTAAAGATGCCTGTATTCTAAATTCCCTATGCTATTTGCCTTATATAAAGAGAGAACAAAAGAACAGTAAAGTCTGAGCTCCATTTTCAATCTTAGTCACCCCTGTGGAAGATAGGTGTCTTTGCTTTTCTGAGGAATAAATTAACTCTAACATTTTCTCTAATGAGAGTCACAGATTCATCTGATACCAGGTGCAAAAAGAAATCTTTGAAACTCTAGACAGATTAAGGATAAAGGAGGACCCCAGGGCACAAAGCAGATGCTGTACATAATCATAGAGACAGAAATTTTAATCAGTTCTTCTGTTTTTCAGAGACAATTCTGTTTCCTGGATCAATAGGAAGCTGTTGCAATGTTGAATTGCCCAGGTGTGGCAGTAAACTGTCCTACCCTGCTAACCTCAGGGAGCTTAGAGCCCAGCATTGACATCTTTTCTATAATTTAAAGTCATCTAGAAAAAAATACTTGTTTATTTTTAAAACTAATAATCTTATTAACATATAATCTGTTAGGCTTTAGATTTAAACAGAGGAGTTTAGGGGGAGTTTTCAGAGGGTGGGGAAGGTTACATTACTTCTTCCAAATCTTCAATATGATGAAAATATTCAATATATGAAGCTGATGAGTATTATATGCAAACACATGCAAACAATTTGTATTTCGTACATACTTGGTGTTACTTCCCTTCCCCTGACCAAGTTGAATGGAAGATAAACATTCTTTTTTAAGGATCTGAATTTCATTCCAATGGTGTGGTAGGCAGTTTCTTTTCTTTTCTTTTTTTTTTTTTTAAGATTTTATTTATTTATTTGACAGAGAGAGTGAGAGCACAAGCAGAGCAGCAGGCAGAGGGAGAGGGAGAAGCAGGCTGCCTACTGAGCAGGGAGTCCGACCCGGGGCTTGAGCCTAAGACCCTGGGATCATGACCCAAGCTGAAGGCAGATGCTTAACTGCCTGAGCCACCCAGGTGCCCTGGTAGGCAGCTTCTAAGGTGGTCCCCAATGACCCCAACCCCACTGAACATAGTGACTTCCTTTTAAATGTTAGAATGTGGTAAAAGTGATAGGATATCACTTCTAAGATTAGGTAATAGAGGACTGTGACTTTCATCATTTTGTCTCTTTCTCTCTCTATCACTCTCCATCCTGCACTAGAGGAAGCAAACTGCCATGTTGTGAGTAAACCTATGGAGATGCCCACATGTCATGGAGTGGACCTCTAGCCAACCATCAGTAATGACATAGTGAGGCCTGCCAGAAGCCATGTTAGTAAGCTTGGACAGAGGATCCACCCTGAGTATGGATATGACTGTTGTCATTTGATTATGACTCAAAGCCACAGGACTTGACTAAGCAGCACCATTATTCCTGACCAACAGAAACCATTAAGGTACAAATTGTTGCTTTCAGACACTTAGGCTTGGGCATTTTGTTATGTAGCAGTAGTTACCTAAAATAAATGGAAAGAAAGCATAAGTCACCATCATGAAAAAGAAAAAATTCTGTTTCTCTAGACAGGGATAACTCATTCAAACTCCTTTTATAGAACTGTGGGTTTTACAATAAAAACTATAACAGAGGTGTTGGAGTTGAAAAGATGAAATGGACATGCAAAAATCAGCTAGGTAGCTCTTTCAAACATCACTTGAATTACTACCCAGGCTTCTAGGCAGTAAATGATGATAGTTTAATATTTATTAAACTGTTAATATGTACCTGACTCCCTGTCAATGCTCTATACGGATCATTCCACTAAATCTTCACACTCATTTCAAGTGTTACTACTATGGACATTTTATAGCTGAGAAAATTGAAATAAATACAGGCTAGGTATCTTTCCTAGTCTATATAGCTGGCATTTGAATCTAGAGCCTCTTAAAACTATGCTCATATATTGAGGCATAGCACTCTAAAGTGACCTAATAAGAACTAGCATCGGGCAGCCCCGGTGGTGCAGCGGTTTGGCACCGCTTGCAGCCTGGGGTGTGATCCTGGAGACCCTGGATCAAGTCCCACGTCAGGCTCTCTGCATGGAGCCTGCTTCTCCCTCTGCCTGTGTCTCTGCCTCTCATTCTCTCTGTGTCTCTATAAATAAATAAACAAAATCTTAAAAAAAAAGAAAGAAAAAAGAACTAGCATCAAGTGAATACACAGCTTTTTTGCCAAGTCCATTCAATAATGGGAAAAGTCATTTTCCAAAGTACAGAAAATCCTAATTAACTCTATTAAACTCACTTTTGATTGCTTCAATGCGTTCACAAAAATAAATAGCAAAAAGAAATGTATTCCATTCCCACGTAACATATTTGTGTACTACAGTTGTGGTAATATGTAACCAAGAGATTTTAGGATTAAAGACTGACATATAGGACATACATGATAATGACATTTAAATTTTTTTCCTTGCTTTTTTCCTTCTCTTGCTTAGAAGAGCATTATTGACCAGAATCATAGAATCATAATTGAAAGAGAAGATGTCTTTTTAACCAGTCCAACAATTTTATTTGACAAGTAAGAGAATTGAGTCCTTTATTTGGTGATAGCCACCTAACTAGTTAATGGTAGCAAGAATTAGAACAGATCAGCTGAATCACAGTTAATTTATAGTCCAGTGCTGTGCATGCTATGGTAAATTTTATGTTGTACTGAAAATTCATCAGTTTCATATTTTTTTCCAATCAAAAACTGGAATCACATTAACCAAGAATGAATTATTATGCTCTCTTTGGAAGCCAAAATAAAATATAAACTTTATAGTGAAAGACCAACAATAAGGGCTAACAGCTAATTCTTCAAGAGAAATAATAGAATTCTGACAGTAATGGAAAGTTATCTTTAAAGTGCTTAAAGAAAATACTTCCCAACCTAGAATTTTACACTTAGTAAAAAATCCTTCAAAAATGAAGGTTAAAATTAAATTCTTATTTTCAAAAAGCTAATAATTTATCATCAGCAAAAATATTGGAGAGAGATTTTCAGGCAGTAAAGAAATAGTTCCAAGCAGAAGCACAATTATGAAAGAAAGAATAAAGACAGAAAAGACTAAATAAACTGGGTTAAAAATGAATCTTGACTACATAAACAATCATAATGATTTCAAGGGCCTAAAGTATATTTAGTATAAAAATGAATGACAGCAAAAGAGGAGTTGATACAGTCAGAGTGTCCTAAAGCTTGCATTTTTCTGGTAGTTGGCAATAAATATATTTACAGTGGATCTAATAAGTCAAAACTATGTGTGTAATCTCTAGGCTAACCACTTAAAGAATGATAACACAACATATAACCATATACTGAAGGTAAGGGAAAATTGAAAATCTTCAAATATTTGACTACTACAAAATTCATTAAGAAATTAATTTGTTTTTTTTTTAAGCTTTATCATAATCAAATAAGCCCAGATGGCTTCACTGATGAATCCTTCAAAAACATGTAAGGAATTAATAATTTCAAAGAAGCAAGTTTGTTTTAACACTTAGGACTCAAAACAAACAAACAAACAAACAACAACAATAACAACAACAAAAAAACCCAAACACTTAGAACTCATTCAACATAATTAACTGCATTAATACAAATAAGAAAAATTATATGTTCATCTCAAAAGGTGCAGTAAAAAAGTACTCATTAAAATCCAATGAACACTCAGGATATTTTAGCAGACTATGAATAGGAAGTTATCTTTAAAAGAAATTTATAGGGCAGCCCCGGTGGCAGCGGTTTAGCGCCCCCTGCAGCCTGGGGTGTGATCCTGGAGACCTTGGATCGAGTCCCACATCGGGCTCCCTGCATGGAGTCTGCTTCTCCTTCCGCCTGTGTCTCTGCCTCTCTCTTCACTCTCTCTGAATGAATGAATAAATAAATCTTAAAAAAAAAAAACATAAAAGCTAGAAGTGGGATAGTATTAAAAAAATAAAAACATAAAAGAAATTTATAGGACACAATACTTGTTGAAATTTTGAAAGTTTAATCTTTTAGATCCTAGGTGAGATAAGAATGCCCTATTATCATAACTTCCATTTAACCTTGTACCGGATATCCTAGATAGTGCAATAAGGCAAGAAAAAGAAATAAAAGTAAATGGACTGGAAAGAAAGAAATAAAAATGTGATTTTATTTTCTGCATTATTTGCAGACAACGTGATTTTTGTACATAGAAAATCCCTAATCAAACCTATTAGTTATTAGAATTAGTAAACGAATTCAGCAAAGTTACTATATCACACAAACACAAGGACACTATTAAAAATAATTGTTTCTATAAACTAGCACCAAATAGAAAATAAAACAGTTTAAAATCTAAAGTATATCAAAGAACATCAAATACTTATGAATAAATCTAATAAAAGATGTACCAACACCCATTTCCTTCCCTTTGTTTTTGTCTTACCTTAAAAAAATATATATATGTATCAACATATCTTCAGAGAAAACTACAAAACATCAAGGAAATTTAAAAAGACCTAAGTGAATAAAAGATTATACTATGTCATGGCTTGGAAAGCCCAATTTTACAAAAATGTCAAATATCCTCACATATATTTATAGACTCAATGCAAAACCAACCACAATCCCAATAATACTGTTTTTGTTCAGATTGATGAGGCAATTCCAGAATCAAGGATATTGAGTACAATTTGGAAAAGAACTGCAAAAAAAGAACTTATTAATAGGTATCAAGACATGTTAGCAAGTATTTAGACTTTTATTAAAGCTATGGTAATTAAGACAGTGTGCTATTAATGCCATGTAGGCAAATAGATCTATGCAGAGTTCTAAAACATTAAAACACATCTCCACACATGTAACAAATGTATGACTATATTTCAAAGGGGGAAAACTTATCTTTCCAATAAATAGACCTGGAAAAATGTGTTATTCTTATGGAAAAACACAAACACCATACATAAAATAAATTACACATAACATACTTAAATGTGAAAAGGTAAAGCAATACATTTTCTTGAATAATAGAGGGTAACTAAATAGGACACTAAAAGTACTAACTATAAGAAATATTGATTAATTAGACTCTAATCAGTAATCATAATTAGATGATTACTAAACTAAAAGCATGGCACCTGTTCATTAAGACACCATTTGAAAATGAAGTCAGAGTGGGAGAACATCTTTATAATACACATATATGAAAAAGGACTCAAATCTAGACCATATAAATAATGCATCAATAAGAAATTGATTGGCAAAAGAGTTGAGCAAGTACTTCAAAAGAAGATATATAATTAGTCAATAAGCATATGAAAAGATGCTTAATGGCATTAGTCAGGGAAATCCAAATTGAATCCACACTCAGAATAGCTAAAATTAAAAGTGATCTTAAAAAAAAAAATAAAAAATAAATAAATAAATAAAAAAAAGTGATCTTGAGAGTATCAAATATTGGCAAAAATGTGAATCAACTTAAACTCATTAACTACTAGTGGATATTGATAAAACTACTTTAGAGATAATTTAACATTACCTCATAATGTTGAACATGTGCATACTCTATGCATATTAGTTTTTTATTGCCACAAACTTAGCAGCTTAAAACAACACATATTCATTATTTTACACTTTTAAGGTCTAGAGACTGAGAATAACTTCATTGGGTCTTCGGTTCAGGGTCTTAAAGGTTGTAATCAGAAGTATTATCTGGATGGTGTTCTCATCAGATAGTTCAACTGGGGAAGAATCCACTTCCAAGCTTATTCGGGTTGTTGGAAGAATCTGTTTCTTTGAGACTGTATGACTGAGAGCCCCAGGTTTTGCTGGGGTGTTTTGCTGGAGGCTAGCCTCAGCTGGTAGCGGCCACCCATGGTTTCTTACTAGGGGGTGTTCTCTCAACATAGTGGCTTGCTTCATCAAACCAACAAGCAGAAATGTTCACTCCACTCTGCTCATACATACCATGACATGATCACAGGAGTTACATATTATCTTTGCCATATAAGGTAACCTAATCAATGGAGTGATATCTCATAACCCTTGCCATATTACATTGGATAGAAGCAAGTTATAGATCCTATCCTCATTATGGAAGTGCTGGAGATAACACAAAAACATAGACACCAAGAGGCAGAAATCACCGGGAGGAATCTTAGTGTCCATTTGTGTCACGCTGTGCCCAGTTTGACTATTAGACTTCTTATGAGAACATTCACGGCAGCATTATTTGTAAATATCAACAACTAGAAATACAGTACAATGTATAGATAAATCACAGTGAGCTCTAATAATAGAAACTACCAATGGAAAAAAAAACTCAAAAATGTACAACTCAAAAATAGGCAAAAGTAGTTATATAAATAAAATCAGTGGTGTTTTTAAGGAGAATGACTGGAAATGGCTATAAAAGACACTTCTGAGATAGGAGAATTGTTTATACCCTGTCTGAGCTGGTTACATGGATATATATACTTTGCAAAAATGTATCAAGCTGTACATTTAGATTTACATATTTTCTATGTATACCCTATGCTTTAATATGAAACTTCTCCAAATCGCTGAATTATTTTAATTCCCTATGCAAAAGCATCAACTATTTCTGATTTTTCATCTCTTCAAGATTTTATCTTCTTAAATTTTTCTTAGAAAAAATGAACACTAGACCTTATGAGTGGCCAGTATGTGGTTTGAGAGAAACAAAAGGAAGAGGCAACCGGCTACCAGCTTCCCTTTCCTGTTGCATTAGGTGCCTTGTTTCAGGCATCAGGTTTTCTCTTGTTTCATAATGATCATTCTCACGTTCCAGAGATCCCAGGACCCAATGCTTAGGGTCTCCCACTTGGTTGTTCAGCAAAGTGACCATTCAACCCAAAGCACTGTGGCTAGTCTTCAAGAACAGCAGTATCATCAAAGAATAAAACAAAATCTCCCTTTAGAGGCTGATGGATGAATGGAAAGAAGAACCACTGAGTGTTATGAAGCATGAATTAAATACTTTAAGCGATCAAGGAAGGGAACACTTTATATAGAGAATACAGGACTGTCTCCTCAAAGGAAGTGTTATGCAAACTGGTATTCAAAGATGAGTGGGAGATTCTCTCAAAGAGTTGGTTTTAGAGAGACCTTTAAATGTCTACTACTCACTGGGCACCTTTCCAAATGCTATCATCTATCTATCTATCTATCTATCTATCTATCTATCTATCTATCATCTATCTATCTATCTATAAAAGTACTTGTTTTTCATATCGTTCTAAGAGGTAGGTTAGTACTAAGTTGTCAACTGTACTTTGCAGGTGAGGAAATCCACAAAGAGGTAAAAAGAACAAGCCCAAAAACACAAACTGGAAGTGAATGCATAGGAGTTTGAATAGGAATTCTGTAAGTCTGTGCTTCTAACTGCTTTGCAACAGCAATGATAAAAACCCTGGCATCTGGGACAGTCTGGCCTTCTTTGAAGGCAAGCATCTGAGCATGGCCGAATGGTGGGCGATGAGGCTGGCATGGTAGCAGGGATGCAAATGTTGTTCCACAAATGACATTTTTGGACTTGATTAAGTGAGGAGCCATAAAGACACCTTAAGGCTTTGAGTCATGATACGATTTTTATTTAGAAAGATTACTTCAGCAACAATTGGGATAGAAGGTAATGACACAAGATGGGACCCTAAAGTAATAGTCTGGGCAATTAAGACTTCTTGAAATAAAGCAGTGAGGATAGGGATGAAGAAGAGCTTACAGCAGTGGTTCACAAAGTGTGGGCACCTTTACCTGGAGTCTGTTAGAAGTAGGTATGTTCAAGCCCTACTTAGACAAACGAACCAGAAGCCTTAGCAGTAGGGCCCAGAAGTCGGAGTTTTGCCAAGACTTTCAGGTCATTCTGATTCACACAAAAGTTTAAGGACCACAGACCTAGATCATTAGTTTTTTAATCCAGAGTCCACAGCAGACTCACTGGGAAGGTTTTCAAGATTCATTACCCCTCCACCCACCCATTCTAATTTAGTAGGTCTGGTATGGTGCTCCAGCATGTATATTTTTTTTTTGAAAGCTCCCCAGGGAATGCTGATACATCCCCTGATTAAGAACAACTGGAACACAAATGGAATCTGATGTGGTTCTGTACTCCTCCACAAATGAATACTGCCTACGTTTCACAGAGTATCCCTTGCTTCAGAAAACTGAGAATAACATGCTAATGTCTGCATCTGAGTTGGTCTCAAAGTCCAATCTTCTACCTGGAGATGTCCTTTTATGGCTGCATATGTGAATAAGAGGATGATCCTACCCTCTAATTCATATGCCATACAACTTTTTGATGTTTGTAGTCCATCCAGCAAATCAAAAACAGGAAAAGTGGCACATCTACTAAATGTTTATTTCTGAAATGTATCGGATAATGGTTTCAGAGTGAATGATTCAGTCCCTAATAATAACACTGTATTAGCTAGTGAATCCAATTTGATTTGGATTCGTGGGAATATTCAAACAGTTTTATACTTGTCAGTACTGAAATTTAAAAAGCAAACAAACCAGCCACACAAGCACGGCAGGCAGCTGTACAAAGCTGAGCTCCAGACTGGCCTCATTTCATACCTGTCTCCTCCCATCACCAAATTCATCTTTCAAATGCTTCCTTAGACCATCTGAGTCTCTTCCTTCTAGGCATACACCATTGTCTACTATTGAAACATGCAGATGTAACTACCCATGCAGATATTCCCTTTGGTTGCTGAAAATTTCAGAAACTATACTAACTCTATGGCATACTCTTCTCCCTTCTCCTCAGAAGTTTTGACATGAAGTCCAAACTCCTCAATGGCTTATAATAGGGTGACCATGTAATTTATCATCCAATTCAAACGAATTGAGAATGAAAAGGGGATGCTAATAATAATTAGAGTTGGATAATAGGATACACTGGGACAGTCTCTGTCAACAGGGATATCCATTAGCCTCCACACATGGCAGTTTGTGATTCTGGCCCCTACTTACATGGCCAGTATTTCATTAATGTCTGCCTTGTGACAGGTGTGACACATGCATTCTTTCTAATCAACTTGGGCAGTGTTTTATTACCATTATTTCACATATGAGGAAATGCACAAAATCCAATAGTTGCAGAAGCTCTTGCAATAGAAAAGAGGAAGAATCAGAAGTCAGAAACTGACTTGTTTGGCTTCTGTATCTAAATCTTTCCTCAGATGGATGCTTTCCTTAACAACTAATAACTTTCTAAAATAGAATAAAAGAGGATTATTCAAATCCCTATGTATACCAAAGCCTGTTTTTTTCAAAAGTGCCTATATAGCTCTTTTCCTGAAGAACAAATCATTTATAACATAACCCAAAGAACATTTGGAGAAAAGTATACAAAGTAAAAAATATGAGTTCTCTGCTGTTACGCCCAGCTAACCAAGTCACTTTCTCAGAGGTAAAGGTGGTTGGCAAAATCCCGCTCATATTTCCAAAAAATTTTAAGATGAAAACAGAAATGTGGATTTCTCTCTTTTCCCACTTCACCTGGGATGTCCCATATGAAGAACTTTCTTAACACGTCATTAAGAAATCTAGACAAGTTTCAAACTGAAGATACAAAGTACTTCTGCATATAAGTCTGCTGACAAATGAAAAAGTTCACATTAGCTCTTTAATTAAAGACTAAAGGACACTTAGCAATAAACTCATGAGAGTGGAAGGAACAACATACATTTCATGCTTAGTAAATTTTGTGACTGAGGTTGGTAGCTTCAAAGAGTTCAAAATATAATCATTAAAGACTGCCCCTGTTATGTGGAAGTTGAAGTATACATTTTTGACTCCTGGATATCAGTGACCATGAAGCCCCAACTCTGCCATGAATAACCTGGGTCATCACACTATTACTCAGCCATCTGACTGCTGTCAGCCTTATAAGTACAAAAATCAAAGAGTTAGACTTCATAAGTCATGACACTAGCAACACCAGACCGGGGCCTCTTTCTGCATCCCTCCTTCTCTGCAGGGGTGCGTCAGACAACCAACACTATCTTCTTTTGTCTACCAACTGGGCCATTTTCTCTAAGCCAGAAAGGAAACAAACATCCAAAAGGAAAACCTGCTACAGAATTACTGAACTATGGAGAGGAGATCATCACTCCTTTACCCAGCCATCCACTACTGTGCTGCTCCCACAGAGAGGGAGAAGAGAAATACAATTTAAAAAATGAGAGACACCTAACTCTGGGAAATGAACAAGGGGTAGTGGAAAGGGAGGTGGGCGGGGGGTTGGGGTGACTGGGTGATGGGCACTGAGGGGGGCACTTGGCGGGATGAGCACTGGGTGTTATGCTATATGTTGGCAAATTGAACTCCAATTAAATAAGTAAGTAAGTAAATAAATAAATAAATAAATAAATAAATAAATAAATAAATAAAAAATAATGGAGGCATCTTTTCAACTCCTGAAGTGTCCTTCTTCTGAAGAGAGGCCAAAATCATATAACTCCTAGGTACTTTCCACCCGTTTACTCATTAAGAAGGTCCTTATATGGTTGGCAAGTCTGGGGAGAATAACTGGTATGTTTTTGAGTCAGCTCGGGCTGCTGTAATAGAATATTATAGACTGGGTGACTTAGGCAACAGGCATTCATATTCCATAGTTCTGAGAGGATGGGAAGTTCAAGATTAAGGTGACAGCCTATTTGGTTCCTGGAGAGCACTCTTTCTGATGTCACAGGTGTACCTTCTCACTATGTTATGTCTCTCCTTAGAAGAGGGTCCCTCCACCTATCCATCATGACCTTATCTGAACTTAATTACTTCCCAAGGGCCCCATCTCCACATCCCATTTCATTGAGGCTTAGGGAATCAACATATGAACTTGGGAGAGAAGTGCACAGATCAGGCCATAGCAGTGTGGCCAGCTTAATTCTTTTCCTGATTTGGAGAGTGAGCCTGCCCACCAAAATCATGAGTCTTCTTTTGTTCCTCCATGCTGTAAGCCTCTCTAGGCCAAAAGGGATAATTTCTTGATTCTTGAGATTTGTATTCGCAACTCTATTTGGTTCATAAACCTAAAGCCAGGCCCTTCATCCTGGTCTTTATCTACAATAAAGATGATATTCTGGACATATTTCCCTTTTTGTGGTCCTATTAACCAACAACACCAATCCCCCCCACATCCAACACATATAAGGTTGTGAAAGTCTTCAGCCATATACTCCAATTGGAGTATACTGACAAGTATAAAACTGTTTGAATATTGAATATTCAATATCCAATTGAATATTGGAGTATAAGCAACTCCAATATTGCTTAGGTTCTTTGAGGGTATTTTCCCCTCCCTAAGAGTACGTGTGTGTGTGTGTGTGTGTGTGTGTGTGTGTGTGTGTGTTGGAGAGGGAATTGGTGGTAGTGGTTCATCTATGAGTTCATCCGTAACTGATGGCTAGTACTCTGCACACACACTATAGGCACTCATGGGCAGCAATCCGACAGTGTAGCACGAGCCTGCCTTTCATGTAACACATCCTCCACAACACATGCCTCTGTAGAAATGAGAGACTCTGTGCATGACTCACCAATATTCAGGGGTAAGGTCACTGGTGGAAAAACTTGAGTAAATACAGCACATATCCTTCAAAGAAAGGACACGACCACCAAGAGGAATCCAGAGGGTCAATCATTTCAGTAAGGATGTATTCAATCAAAAGTCACAGAAAACCCTCCACTCGACAGGTTAATAAATTAGGAAACACTTTTATCTCAGATAATAAGATAGTGGGGACAGTTCCAGGATTGAATAATTCCAGCAGTTCATTTAAATATCAAGAACTCTGGATCTCTTTTTACTTTCACCTCTACAGTGTGCCAATTACTCACAGTAGCCTCTCTCATGGTCACTAAGTGGTTACCACTGCTCTAAGCATCTCATCCATCCAGAGGTGACAAGATTCAGTGAGAAAGAGGAGCACATCTCTTCCTATGTATCCTTTTAAAAACAATACATCTTTCACCTAATTCCCCTCAGCCAACTTCTTACATTTCAAAAGCCAGGACTTCCTCATGTTCCCCTCCCTAAACCTACCAGTGAAAAAAGGTAATGGAATTGGTATGATTCATGTAGGCAAATCAACTTTTTTTTTTTTTTTTAGGATTTTATTTATTTATTCACGACAGACACAGAGAGAGATTCAGAGACACAGGCAGAGGGAGAAGCAGGCTCCATGCAAGGAGCCCAACATGGGACTCGATCCCGGGTCTCCAGGATCAGGCCCTGGGCCAAAGGCAGGCACTAAACCGCTGAGCCACCCAGGGATATCCAGCAAATCAACCTCTATACCTGAATTACAATGGAAAATCAGGACTCAACCAGCAAGGAAGGAGGAAAACGTATTGGGTTGGTAACCAGTAGTGTCTGTTACATTTCCCAGCCACAATCGATGGATAATGTAAGAATATACTCATCTTGGAGGAATGTAGATTCACTTCTAATCCTCCCAACCCCCAGTCCCCTTATGTGTGCCTAGGGACTTCAAGGTAGATTGGAAACAAGGACTAAAAAATATTTGGGATGTTATCAACTGCATCAGTATATTGAGATAGGAAGTCAGTGATCACATTTAATTGAATTATGTAAATCCTTTCCCAAATGGCTGGTGCCCTTGTTTCCTTTCATAAATGAATAAAATGAACAAATAAATTATAGGACTACTCAGATTCCTTTCCTTGGGAGCTGTCACATGGTCCTTGCCAATGAACACAGAGAGGCAGATATAGAGCATTGCTTTAATAGAATTTCAGCAAGACAGTAGCCCGGCCAGCCTAGACGGAGGTTTAAATTAGATGTGCTTTTGCCAACACAAGAGAGAATCATTTTGCTGTTCTGACAGCTCCTTTGCTGCAACCATTTATGTAGAATATACACAATTATTCAAGAAATGTTGGTAGTGATGTTATTCATATTAATTAGATAAGAGCCATCTGAGAATGCTAAAATATATCCTATTTTCAGCTAATAATTAAAGACTATTGCATAATAATCAGGCTCTTCAAACATTTCCTTAAACGTTTCAATTTCCATTGACCATATTAATTACATTTAAGTTATAATAAAAAAAAGTCTGATGTTACCACCTTTTTTTTTAAGCTACGATGTTAAGAGCCAACATGCGGACTGCCTGAGCACATAAAGGGTCAGGTTTCTAAGTAGTGCTCATGATGCATGGAAGGTGGAGTGATATGATGTGAAAGTTAGATTTGAGGAGAGAAGATTGACTTTAGGTTTCATCCTTGCTGCTCAACTCTTCCTTACACAGGTCAATCAATTATGTCCAAACTGCTGCCCTATGAAATGGGAGTAATCTATTGTGTAGCTTATAAAACACTCAGTGTAGTTCCTGGCACATAATAGGTACTTTGGGATAATAGATATTAGGATTTATAATGGATTTGAAACCACTTACATATGCTTGTATATCAGGCTACATAATCTAAACCTAGAAATATGTGTAGCGTCAACAATATTTTTACTATCATGTAAACTCAATTTTATAAAATTATAAGATTTTAGAACACATTTGAAAGTTCAACTTTAGAGTCTCGTGTGATGGTTAATTTTATACATCAACCTGGCAAGCCCACAGTGCCTAGGTAGGTGCTTAAACATTATTTTGGATGTCTCTATAAGGATGTTTTTAGATGAGACTAACATTTAAATCAGTGGACTTTGGGGAAAGCAGATGGGCCCACAAAACGTAGGTGGGCCTCATCCTATCAGTTAAAGGCCTGAATAGAACAAAAGACTGAGGTCCCTTGAGCAAGAGGGAATACTGCCAATGTATGATCTTCAGACTTGAGGGGCAGTATCAGCTCCTCTGGGGTCTTCAGTCTACCAACTTACCCTGCAGATTCTGAACTTGTCAGCCTCCATAATCACCTGAGCCAATTCCTCTTAAAATAAATCTTTTCTACATATAAACACATCGTCTTGATTCTATTTCTCCAGAACCCTACTAATATACCTCCTCAGGAAAAAAATAAAAAATTTTTTAAAAGGCCATCATGTGTTAGACCATGACAGCAGTTGACAATGTGATTTTAGCATCGTGCTCCTTCCTACTAGTGCTGCCTGGTTCTGACCCCACAGTTATGCCCTTGACAGTGTATAAAAGGCAAAACGAATTCTGCATACCTTCCTTGCAAACCAGAGTCATAACCTACTCTCATTAATTCCCTTAAAAAGGATAATTCAGTCTTTGCAATACCAGAGGTTTAAAGCTCTATTTATAATTTCTCCAAAATATATATCTACCTTAGGGTAATATCCACTCATTTTACCTCCATTTCAGAATTCATTCAGGCTTCCTTGTCAAAATGTTTTGTCCAACTTCTTAAGTTGTCCATTGTCTCCTATCTATCTATCTATCTATCTATCTATCTATCTATCTATCTATCTATCTATCTATCTATCTATCTACCTACCTACCTACCTATCTACCTACCTTCTGGTGTATTGCCAGGTGTTGTCTCTATTAGGTTTCTTTTTTTAAAGATTTATTTTTTTAATTTTTATTTATTTATTTATTTTTTAAAAAAGATTTTATTCATTTATTCATGAGAGACACACAGAGAGAGAAAAAGAGACAGAGAGAAGGAGGCAGAGACCAGGCAGAGGGAGAAGCCGGCTCCATGCAGGGAGCCCGATGTGGGACTCGATCCTGGGTCTCCAGGATCAGGCCCTGGGCTGAAGGTGGTGCTAAACTGCTGAGCTACCCGGGCTGCCCATGATTTATTTTTTTATTTGAGAGGGAGCGAAAGAGAGCATGAGCAGTGGGGGAGGGAGGGCAGAGAAAGAATCTCAAGCAGACTCCACACTGAGTGCAGAGCCCGACTTGGGGCTTGACCTCATGACCCTGAGATCATGACCTGAGTTGAAACCAACAGTCAGATGCTCAACCAGCTGAGCTGTCCAGGTGCCCCAGTTTTTCTTTTTTCTAAGAAAGAGAGCAACTTTTAGATGAATGTGTCTATAATTTCTAATGGCAAAATTGAAACTGCTTTTTAGCTAATTTATGGATATATCTACCTCTTAAAGACAGTGATACCTACCTTTAGAAGTGGTCTATAGCAGGGGAGGATAGAGTTTATGAAGTTAAATTGGGTGACTTCACTGAAAAGAAGGACCAGAAGAAAAATGGGCATTTTTTCCTTCTTATTCAGGGGAAGAGGTCTAGAAAACTAAATGTTTATCTAGTCTTGGAAGTTTATCTCTTTGAAGTCAGTTTATGTCCATAAAAGCCCAACTCATAGTAAAACTGCATATCTTAGCCAGAGTAATGGTGATGAATGTAGTTCAGATGGAGACAAATGCAGAAAAGCAAGTCAACAGTCAGCTGTTCTTTGAATGGGTTCCCAGACTGTAGAACTATAAGCCTGTGTGGTAACCAGGTCACCTGTGTATTAGCAAGGTCCTTCTACCTTGGTATTTATTCCTGAATCCTCTACAGGCTAAACTCTCAATGAAGCAGTGTATTATTTGGGAATAACACATTTGTGTTCCACTTTGCCAGCAAGGATGAGCATAGACACTCATGGGAGACTGCAAAAACCCCATTTTGAAATGTCTACAGAAAAAACTACTCAAGGCGTGGATTTGGGGGAACTATCACTCTGAATATCTGAAATGTATCAAATGCTTAGGCATTAGCTTTGCAAGTTATCAATCCCATATTAGCCTTTTGAAAATAGTGTGAATAGTCTCATCCCCAAGTTTTGCAGGGAAAAAAAAAAAAACTTGCAGCAGGAGAAATTTTAAAGCTGTTCCTCCAAGATTCCATCTCCTGGTTATTCAAACACTGTCTAGGTAGGGCCGTGAAGGGGTTTGCAGATATAATTGAGGTTATGGATTAAATCAGGGAGAGGAGCCTGTCTTATCCAGGGGGGCCCAATCTAATTACCTGACCCCTTAAAAGCAGAGGAGTTTCTCCAGCTGGAGCCAGAGGGGAGCTAGGGCAGAAGAGATGAATCGGAGATAGTCAAGAAGACTCACAGGGACTGCAGTGGCTCTCTACAATCTGGGAATGACCCCCAGCCAGCAGCCTGCAAGGCAACCGGGACCTCATTCCTACAACTTGAGTGTGTCTGGAACTAGGTTTACTCCCAAAGCCTTCTGATAAAAGCCTAGAGCATCCAGAACCTTGATTTCAGTTCTAAGGGACCTGGATTAGAGCATTTTGAGCCTATGGATTCCTGACCTAGAGCAGTATGAGATGATAAATTGGTGTGGTTTTAAGCTGTTGAGTTTGTGTCTTCCCCTGCCTCAATTCATGCTCTCTCCTCTACAGTAGCAAGTGTGGTTTCCAAAGGATCCACAAGAGATACAATCTTTGCTTTGCAGATGCATCCTACAAATTTAGTTAGCCAAATTATTCGAATTAGTACTTTTCCCTAAAAGCAGATTGGTGAAAGAAGTAAGCAGACATTTAAATTGAGAAGGCAGGACTCCAAATTCTCACTCTGTCATTTACTGGTTTCTAAGAGTTTGGACAGAACTTTAATGCTTTATTACTTAGTTATCACATGGGTAAATGGGAAAAATATACCTACATCACAGTGTCATTGTGAACATTAAAAATAATCTTTTTGAAATATATCCCTAAAAAAAAGTATCCCTTATTTATGAAAGATTTTTAAATAATAATTTTCAATTTCAAAGACACAGAACAATAAGACACTATTACATAAATCCATCATCTTGTTATTACAGAGGCAGTCTATATTTACTGTAAGAAAAAAAAAAACAAGATGAGATGGATCACAAAAAAAAAAGAAAGAAAAAAGATAAAAGCATAATTGGGCATTTTAGATTCCTCTCAATATTTCAGTGTGTATATATATATATATATATATATATATATACATATATGTGTGTATATATATATATATATTTCCTTCCAGACATTCAGTGTTTGCATCATATAATGCATACATAATTTATGCCATAATTTATTATGTATGCATTATATTATGGCAGGAAAACTTATTCATGTTTTTTTTTTTTTTAATTTTCACCACTATAAAAAGATCAAGAATGAGAAGGGCTTCATTTTTTTCTCTTCCAGGAAAATCAGAAATTGTGTTTCACAGACTCAGTTTGCCTACCTGGGACTTATCTTCCAATCCCTTAAAGAGGGAAATTTTCCCTTGACTGGGAAGAGAGGGTCCCCTAGGTCCCTCATAATGGGGATCCTCCCGGACAGTAGAGAATGAAGCAGAGAACCCAGGGCTGCAGTGACTGGTCAGAAGATCTAAACCAGGCTCTGCAAAGATCCTATTCTAAAAAACAAACAAACAAACCCTGGTGATAATGTCAGATTACCTGCCACCTAAATACATACAGGAGTGAAATTTTAAAATGTGGCATTTCCTACAACCAAAAAGCGGAGGAAAAAAAATCTTCCTCATGTAATAGTTTCATAAAAATGCTATAACCTGCCTTTTTCACTGGATAGCAACATTTTTCAAACCAGTAAATGTAGAGCTACAAAATCATTTTATTAGCTACACATTCTTTCGGATGGATGTTCCATAATTTTTTATTAATAACATATTTTCAGACATTTCATTTAAATCCAAATTTTCATTCTTGTAAACAATTGTGCTGTCAAGCCCCACTGTCTTTAACATAATGAAAGAGTCCGGGTCACCGGGGTGGCTCAGCGGTTGAGCGCCTGCCCTCAGCCCAGGGCGTGATCCCAGGATCCGGGATCGAGTCCCAGATCGGGCTCCCTGCATGGAGCCTGCTTCTCCCTCTGTCTGTGTCTCTGCCTTTCTCTCTCTCTCTGTGTCTCTCATGAATAAATAAATAGAATCTTAAAAAAAAAAAAAAAAAAAAGAGTCCATCAAGGTGACCTGTGCTTTACAAAGACCGAAGCCAAGAAACTGAGAGGCACAATTGATAGGCCACTTACCTGTATCCCACTAAGGAATGGGGAGACCTACCTTAGATCTGTCACAAACATGTGGTCTCCTACAGTTATGTCATATCTCGTTCTCTGTTACTTAATTTCTTTCTTTTTGTTTTTTTGTTTGTTTTGTTGTTGTTGTTGTTTTGTTTTGTTTCTTAATTTCCAGTCCTTTTTAGTTTGGCTTTCTCAAAGAGAGGTAGCATCTTGAGAGTAAGGCAACAAATATATTGTTTTTATAGTCTCAGACTCTCTTCAGTGCTCAGCAAAGATTAAGTAATAAAATTTATATAGAATGATTACTACAATTATACAGATTTTCCCGCTATCCAGAAGTAGTGTGCTCCTCTGAAAACTTTTGTAAGCTGAAATAGCAATAAGGCAAAGCAGCAATTACCATTAACAGATATGGAAAAAGCTTTTGAATGTTCCTAGACTCAAAAAAATCACCCCTTTTAGGCTTTTCTGATACCTTAGGCTACATCCTTGCCAGCGGATGGACAAAATAAATCAAGATAAAGACTCTCACAGACACAGTTCACCACTCTGATGGCTGGATGCTAAGGGGATGAGTGTAATTTCTGGGGAGGTTCTTGGGGGGGCCACCCTCACTGCTCAGAATATGTGCTGCCTCTATAAGGACTAACAGAATGCTATTTTTGCTATTTAACTTTTTTCCTAAAAGAAAAAGTCCTCTTCAGGTCTCTTTTGATTAGCAAAAACAGGTGCTAATGTAGGCCTGTCAAAAGAGCAAAGTGTGTAATGGGAACTTTCAAAAAAGCAAGGGATACCTATAAGTGTTTTGTTGGCTAATGGTGAAGGATGGTTTTATTTTTTAAAATGTGAATTAGACTCACCTTTAAAATTATATCATGACTTGGCTCTCCCAAGACCACAAACCTGTGATGGTTCAGTGCTCTTTCTAATACCTAAGATATGATTCTGTGACATGTGTTTTGCCAATAGCAGTTTATCAAGGCAGCTGGACTATGACTGGAACTTCTAGCACCAATAAGGAAGTACAGTTTGGCTAGGGAGGCCGCATGACTGGATTTTTGCAACCTTCCTCTTCGTGATTTAATAAATACACATGATATAACTTGATAGGCTCATGGTTTACTATAGTTTATTATTCAAAAATTTTCTTTTTATGTGTTATCAGTTCCCAGTGGTTGATTAAACATATGAAATTATGTCTCCAAGCAGAAACTTCAAATACTTTTCAGTAATTCTAAATGTTGAGCAAAAAAGTATTTGGAGGAGGTAAATCCCATGTATTGAATCTGGACAACAGTGTGTTGATAGAGTGCCAGGACAAATCAGTGAAATATTTCATCTCACTGTTCACTAGTAAGATGTAAGGTTCCATTCTTCCTTGGCCAGTATGCTTTTTCATTTGCCTGCCTCATTAACTAGAAAACTCTAGATGGACAGCCTGTGTGTCCTGTTGCCTGGCTTCTGGCCTCCTTTCCACCAAATTCCAGAGGTGAGCAGCCACAGCAAGTTCTCAAGATTGGATAGTCATTAATTATCTCTGAGTAGTCAGGAATAAGCCCTGAGTGTAGAATCTAACTTTATCATCAATAAAATGGATCATATAAAAACACGGTCTTGCTCAAATGTCTTTAATGTTCCATATAAGAGAAGAGAGAAGCAGCCAGAAGAAAACGAATGGTTTCAGAGGGACTGCCTTGCAAGCATAGCACTCAAAAGTGATCCTATGGCTCTCCAACAAAAGTGACTCTCCAAACATTACCTCTTCGTGTCCCTTCAGCAGGGTCTCAAAAGTCCGTCTTCACAAACTTCCTTCAATGGATATAGAAGTCAGGAAAAATCAGTGTTCTCCCTCTCCCTCTGGACATGTTATAGGTGTGTTTTCTGTTCTCAAACTGAGGAGAGCTTTGAAAGGGAGAAAATGCTCTAAAAAGGAAGCAATCCAAAGTGATGTGTACTGCAGGGGAGACAGGTTTGACCACTGTGCCTCAGTTCCTGCTGGAATAAGGAAGAGAAAGAGGATCACCACCCCCTCCACACACACACACACACTCACACACACACACACACACAGAGTACTTTTTGAACCTCAAATTTTCTAGAAGCCCCAAATGATGAAACAGTCTCTTCTTGAGGACACATCCACGAATCACCGTGCAGCCACCAGTAGCTCAGAGCCCCGTAAATGTAATCTTCTTGATTTGTCTGTCTCCTGAAGAAGCATAATTCAGTAAATATAAAGACTAGCCTTGAGGGTGACTGTAATTATGTGGAAGATTTTTTAAAAATCAGTTATTAATTTAATTGACTTACAGGATTAATAGAGGAAGAAAAGAAAATATTTCATATATACCTGGAATGCCATGTATGTGCATTTATTTTATTTTGACCTCTCTTAGGTCTTTCTCATGTGTGTACTTGAATGCTACTGGAGACTCAGTACATTTTGTCAGGAAATTCTCTAAGGAGTTCTAGATTGAGTCTTATATTATGGTCAACAGGTGCCTATAGAGAGATTAAAATAAATTAATTAATAACAAGAAATAAATTAATAACAAGAAAAATCCAGCTGCCCTGTTTGATTTTCTGGTTTGTCTCAGGGTAGACAAATAAAGGGGACACAGGAAAACTTACTTGGGTCCATATAGAATTTTAGCTTTCTAAAGAAGGAAGGGGGGGATCCCTGGGTGGCGCAGTGGTTTGGCGCCTGCCTTTGGCCCAGGGCGCGATCCTGGAGACCCGGGATCGATTCCCACGTCGGGCTCCCGGTGCATGGAGCCTGCTTCTCCCTCTGCCTGTGTCTCTGCCTCTCTCTCTCTCTCTGTGACTATCATAAATAAATAAAAATTTAAAAAAAATAAAGAAGGAAGGGGGCAAACTAGCTGATGGCCAGAATGAATTTCATATTAGTAACACATACAACAGGTGTGTGAACTCGAAATAGCATTTTATTTAGAAAAGTTCCAGTTTCCATATTAACTCATAAGAGTGAGATATCTTGCAAGCCTTCAGACAAAAAAAAAGATATATGATATGCTGAATTCTGTTCCATGAATCATTCAATATGATTGTAATTGAGCATGACAAATGGAAAGACGCTGTCATTCTTCATATTTTCTTCTTTGTCGATGAAAACCTTGATTCAAATAAAAAGAAGGGACCTGCTCTTGAGGTTCCGAGAAATGGTCTTTGGAGTCAGTGAACTGCATTGCATCAATACAAAGTAAATTTCCAAGTAGGAAATTCTTCCTGTGTTATTTTGGTGAAGTAATGTATACAGAATTGTTTCTTCTGCATGCCAAGGCAGCATTGGGGCACCAACTCAGGTATACTGAAAGGGCTAAAAACTGAATCACTCTCCCCCATAAGTCCTTTGGGGTAAGAAGAAAGCTCTAATTTCAAACAACAAAAACTACACAATTTCTAACACTTAGCAACGAGGCCATCATTCGGAAACCAGCGGTATACTCTATCCATGCCCTGCCATTACTTTATTTGTGTGAAGGATTAAAACACTCAACACAAATTCACCAGCAGTGTTGTAAACCTTACGTTTCTTTTTTTGTTATTGTGTTTTTATTGGAGCTGGATTTGCCAACATATAGTATAATACCCAGTGCTCATCCCATCTCCTAAACCTTACATTTCTATTTCTCCTTTAGAAGATATGTGATTTATTTTTTAAAAGATAACGGCAAGAACAAATATATTTCATTTCTTCTACTCAATGTTATTGGTCCAAAATGTTGGATGTGGTTTATAAGAGTGTTTGTTTCCAGTTATACAATCCAAGTGCAGTTTTAAGTATAGTATTATTTATATATCTGATTTCCTAGGCTACAGATTAGATGTCAGGTTGGTGAACATGAAGGAAAAAATCCTTTGGTAGGTAAACATGATATTTACCTACATTATTCTTTGATTCAGGAATCATAAGTGTATATATTTATATAAAGCTACCATTTTTAGAGTACTTAACCATGTCAGGTAATGTGCTTTTTTCCATGAATTATTGATTAATTCTCACAGGAATTCTCTGAAATAGGTATTACCATCCAGAAGTTGTAGATAAATAAGCTTAGATGAAACTAGTAATAATTAATCTGTCCAAGTTCAGATGGTAAGTGGTGAACCTCTGGCTTTATTTTTTTTCCTGACTGGAACACCATCTTATTTGCCTTTAATTTTTTATTTGCTTTGAAGTGGTGTTATTAGAACTTCTTTCCTGATTTAAGTAAATTTTTGAGAACCTAATAAGTAAACACTGGAAGAACAGCAGAGTAATTTTAGACCCCAAAACACAATTATCAAAAACAATATAATTTTTAAATGATGTAATATGTTTAAAGAAATGAAATAGGCAATCAAAAATATGTGCTGGTAACAGAGGGAGGAAACCATAAAAAATTTCCAGTTTATTTCCCTATACTAGTTTACAGTGGTTTTATTCCTACTTCTGTTTGAATCCCAACCTCACCATGGAAATCTAGTTTCTCCTTTTGGCATCATTTAAAAAATATATACCAAAATTCTCAAAAATATACAAAAGTAGAGAAAATAACATAACAATAAGAGAACAAATCTCCATTACCATCAACAATGTACAGCACTGGCCAACTCATAGAAACGATTTAACCCCTAAACTTTTCTGTATTTATCTCTAAAAGACATTCTTTAAAATATATAAAACCCCAATACCCTTATCACCCTTAAAAGACTCCTATTTTCTTCAATTATTTCATAATATCATTTTACAATTTGTTTTCATCAGGATTCAAAGGAGATCCATACGTTATGATTGTTTTTATGCCCCTTAAGTCTGTTTTAATCAATAGATCATTCCTTCATCCTTTTTTTCTTCGTTCCTTGTAATGTATTTTCTGAAACAGCTAGGCCATTTATCTGCTCTAGTTTATTAAAAGTGAACGGTATTGATTGCTCCTCTGTGGTGTCATTGAACATGTTCCTCTATTCCTGCATATCCTGTAAATGAGTACTTAGAATGAAACCTTGAAAGGCTTGAAATTCAGTTCAAGTTTTTTGTTTGCTTTTTGGTTTTTGGCAATAATATTTTTTGGGGTAGTATTGCATACTTCCATCAAAAGACATGTAATGTCTGTTTGTCTCTCTTTTTTGATGCTAACAATTCATAATTATTGCCTAGACCCATTATTTCCATATGGGTTGCAAAAATAGTAATAATAGTCAATTCTATCATTCTGTCTTTATTCATGTGCTCAAATGTATCTACAAAGAGAACTTTTTTCTTATTAACATTTGATTATGTTGAAAGCGTGATACACAAAGGAAAGACAGGATAAAACTTGATGCTATTCTTTTACCAGTTTCCAAACAGTGCATTCAATCCCTAGCATTTTTCAAACGTGCCCAATGACACCTATATTTTTTAATTAATATTATTACCTCACAGATTCGAACATATTTGATGTATTTTAAACTACTTTATTTATTTTTCTTATGGATTATCAAATTGTCCTAACCTTGCCCAGTGACAGCTTTTTGGAGTTGACTACTGAGTGTTTTCAGCATGCCTTAATAATCTTGTAAATGAAAAATAATAATAATAATAATAATCTTGTAAATGTTCCCTGCTTTTGAGCAAAACAATAACAACTATAAAAACAATTTTTTTCCTTTTTTTATAATTTCTTAAAGTAAATCTTTCTTACTTTTGGTCATATCAACTGAGGCTCCAACATGGAAGTGTAGCCATGCTGATAGTTTTTCATTGCCTGGCAAAAATATAGAAGAAATAATCCAGTCACCCCACAGGAACATAAGAAAATGATAAAGAATTATTATTTTCAGATACCAAATTTTATGGGTTTTTAAAAAATGAGACAATATATAATCTTCAAAATATTATACCCACATAACTCCATTACCGTATAAAAAAATTTTCACTAGTATCAGGATACTACTTCCTCACAATATAATAGAGCTATTTCATGTCTTTTATAAAGCTGTATGGTACTCGATGGTATGGACATATCACACTAGACAACCTGTCCTCTAGTAATGGCATTCAGTTTGTTTCCATTCTTTGCCATTACAGTAACACTTCAGTGAAAAACCTAGTGCTTTTATGTTTTTTCTTTTATATTTTTTCAACAAGATCCTTTGGTAAAAAGTATGATAGAGCTTGAAGAAATTTTTAAAAGGCAACAATTAAAATTGAAAATCAGTGTACAAGTTAAAAAATAAACATTTCTGAAGACAGAGCTAATGAATTAGGACATAAATGTGTAGAATTATGTGAAATGCAACAAGGAGCCAAATAAGTAGTAAATATTAAAGAAAGGATAAAAGTCATAAATAACAGTTGGAAAAGTTAAATGTAATGATAGTGACAGAAGAAGAGTCTAGAGAACCATAATACTTGAAGAGTTTATGGCCAAAAATATTCAAAACACATGAAAGATATGAATTATCAGAGTTGGGACACAAATACCATATGGTTTAATTAAACGTAGTCCTTGCTAGGGGGGGCCTGAGTGGCTCAGGTGGTTAAACATCTGCCTTCAGCTCAGGTCATGATCTCAAAGTCCTGAGATCTAATCTAGCCCTGCATCAGAATCCCTGCTCCTTGAGGAGCCTGCTTCTCCCTCTCTCCCTACTCCCTGTTCGTGCTTTCTCTCACTGTCTTTCTCTCTCTCTCTCTCTCTCTCTCTTGCAAATAAATAAATAAAATCCTTTTAAAAAATAAAAAAAAAAAAAAAGTAGTCCTCGCTAGATATATGGTAGTAAAGTTGCAGACAACAAAGGCAAAGATCTAAAAGGAGACTGAAAGAAAAAAGTAAACACCTACAAAAGAGCTACATTTATCCTGAGAGCTGCTTTCTCAATAGCAACAATGGAAACTAGAAGCAAAGTGAAATAATACATATTTAATGAATTAACAGAAATTAACTGCCAACTTAAAATTATATACCCAGAAAGCTGTCCTTCCAAAATGAATGCAAAATAAAAATATTTCCAGATTCAAATATAAACAATCTTGCGGAATTTTACCACCAACAGACTCTCATCAAAGAAAACCCTAAAAGATGTACCTTGGGAAGAAAGAAAATGATCCCAGAAAAATAAAAGGAAGTACTGTAAAAGGGACAATGACAAGCAAAAAATAATTGTAAACACATAGATCAATGTATCAACCTGAATAAGTATAAAAATAATAATAATAATGTATAATTTGCCAGATTATCAAAATAAAATCATATTAAAATATCAGATAATATAATGATATTTGAGAAAATGGGTTGTTTGAGTGAAAACCTTCTAAGATACTTGTTTGAATAGAAAGGTAAAAATATTGATTATTTTAAGAATTAAGTGTGTGGAAAAAAAGAATTAAGTGTGTGTATTAATATTTCAGAGTAACTATTAATAACCTAAAAATAGAGCATATAACTTCCAAATAAGTAGAAAAGAAAAATGAAAAATGAAATTATTTAATCTCAAATTAAACAAGAAAGAGAAAAAAAGGTACAAAATTTAAAAATTTATTACAAATGGAGAGCACAAATAAGATGCTATGGGTAAAATAAAATTAATAATTCTAATTATTTAAATGGATTATGTTTATTTATTTTAAAATTTTCAGTAAATTTTAAATGTCTGGCTCTATATTGCTCACAAAGACACACATACATCATAAAAATAGAAAATATGAGAAATTACACAACAGGCAAAGACTAACCAAAGTGAAACTACTATTGCTTTCAGATAAATAAAAGCTAAAGCAAAAGACATTAATAAAGATGAAGAATCCAATTCACCAAAAACGTATGTCAATATGAAATCTTTCAACTTCAAATAATATAGCTTCAACATCAATACAGTACAAGTTGAAAGAAGTATGGGAGGAAATTGATAAATCCACCACTATGGTGGATGAATCTCAGTTATTAGTAGATCAACTAAATAAAAAATGAAATCCGTTAAGATAGAATTTGAACCCCACAATTAATGAGCTCGATCAATGGGTTTGTAAAGAACCACATATTCAACACTGCAGACTGAATCCTTCTTCAGTATGAAAGGATATTTATGGAAATTACCTATATACTAAGCCATGAAACAAATCAACACCCCCCACCACAAAAGAATTAAAAAAAAAATACAAACCATATTTTCAAAGTACAATGCAATTAATTTAAAATATAACAGGAAAAAACCCTCCAAATTGCTTAAATATAAAAAAATATTCAAGGAAGGAATCATAAAAGAAGCTAGTAAATATTTACAAGTGAATAACAATACTTTTGTATTAAAAATGCATTAATGTAGTTAAAATTGTTCCCAAGGGAAAATAATTGGCCTTCAAAATCATATTAAAAAATTTCAAAAACCTGAAAAATAGTGAGCTATACATCCAATTTAAAAAGTTAAATAATAGAATAGATTCCCAATACAGGGGAAGAAAGGGATTGTTACAGTGTAAATGTTTGTGTCTACCAAAATTCACATGTAGAAATTCTAACTACCGAAGGGGGTGACATTAGTAAGTGAGATCATTGAGAGGTGACTGGGTCATAAGGTTGAAATTCTCATGAACGGGATTAGTCTCTTTTTTTTTTTTTTTTTTAGATTTTATTTATTTATTTGACAGAGAGAGAGGGAGAGAGAGAGAGAGAGAGAGAGAGCATGAGAGCACAAGCAGTGGAGCAGCAGGCAAAAGAAGAAGCAGGCTCCCCACGAAGCAGGGAGCCAGATGTGGGGCTCCATCCCAGGACCCTGAGATCATGACCTGAGCCAACGGCAGATGCTTGACCAACAGAGGCACCAGGCACCCCAGGATTGGTGCTTTTATAAAAGAGGCTACAGAAAGATCCCTTTCTTTTCCATGATATGAGGACACTGCAAGAAGTTACCAGTTATGCAACATGAAGAAGGCTTTCATCAGAAGGCAACCATGCTGGTGCCTTGATCTTGGACTGCCAGCCCCTACCACTGAGAAATGACTTTCTGCTATGTATAAGCCATCCAGCCCATAGTATTACATTATAGCGACCCAAACAGATTAAGACATGGATTTTTTTGAGCTGCATTTAATGAAATAGACAAAAATACAGAGATACAAACTGCCAAACCAAACTAATACAGACACTCTGACAATGTGGTGTATTCATGGAACACTATGAAGTCAATGAAAAAGTATAATTTGCTGATGTTTACAATAAGAAATAAAAATAAATTGAGAAAAGCTGAGCTTATACATTTTAAATAATGAGTGTGAAGTCTAGTGAAAGAGGGACTAGTATTTGTCTCCTTACCCCAAAATCCGGAAATGTGGTAATTCAGACCACAATTGTTGAAAGGCCAGCCCTGGATGGGAATCACATTAGTGTTGGAATATGACATACCCAGGGCAAAGCATGAAGACAAAGGTCACCAGGGGAGTAGCAGGGCTCCAGATGTGGAGAGAAAAGCCACTGAAAGTAGCATGTTAAAAACAAAAACACACTTTCTGGGATGCTTGGGTGGCTCAGTGGTTGAGCGTCTGCCTTCTGCTCAAATCATGATCCTGGGGTCCTGGGATCAAGTCCTGCATCGGGCTCCCCGCAAGGAGCCTGCTTCTCCCTCTGCCTATGTCTCTGTCTGTCTCTCTCTGTGTCGCTCATGAATAATAAATTAAATCTTTAAAAAAATAAAAACACACTTTCTGCCACCTCCGGATAACTTGCAGTCATGGTACCATATTACGCAATGGGCAGACCCCTGTTTGGTGGTCTGACATGCCTATAGATGTGAAACACAGAACTATAACTTTTAAAAGGTTAACCATTTTCTCATTATTCAATCTCCCTGTCTTTCTTCTATGCTTTCATATTGCAAATCTCTAGACAAATAATTTTCAAGTTGCTCCCAGTAGCTGAGCTAGCTGGCAAAACAGATCTCTAAGAAGGTGAAACTTTCTAATATGATCACAGGAAATGTTGAATATGGCATACTGCCAAGATGAGTTACAGCTTTTTGTGGCTAAAAGAAGAATTCACGAAGAGATGCTAAGAGTCTTCGGTACTGAACATTGCATTTTATTAACGAGTTCAATGAAATCAGTCCAAGAAACCACGGGAAAGATTTCTGTCCTTAACTCAGCTTTATTGACTTCTTTGGATTCAAAGCACTAATATTTATGTGGCAGAAATTTCCCGTTGCCTCTTAAAAACTGGTTTGTTTGGTTTCCTATGAGAGATTGGGCCATGAAAAGAGTTCCGTGAATAAGCATTTTGTACACATTTTCATGGAGCGCTTCTTCCCTCCCAGCAGCAAACACATTCACCCAGTACCACCCCTGCCTTGGATTTATTGTCAGGAGAAAACTGGGATGATTCTTGAGCTCAGAAAAACCAGATATGTTCCATTCTAAACAAAGGATGCGGATTGAAAGAAAGGTAGAATGGTGGAAGAGGGCAAAGGAAAGAGAGTTTGAGATCACCTGGGGAGAGATTTGAACAAAGTATTCACAAGTGATATGGGGCTGGAAAAAAAAATACCACCAACAAACAAACAGACAAAGACAACACCTCAAAGGATGCTCATCATTTAATCAACCACAGGGAAAGCTAATATCAATCACAGTGAGTTACCTCTGTGCATTCCTAGAATGGCTAAAAAGGAAACCAAATGTGGTGGGTGATGGTGAGTGTTAGGGTGGCTATGATGCAGATGGCCAAGAATTGCCCCTCCTCCAAGGGAGGAAAGGGACCAGACATTAAGGGAAATGTGGGCCTGAATTTCTGTCAGGCTGGGCCTTTTAAGGGGTTTTGAAGGATGCAAGAGGGTTGCAGCTGTGCCCATGAGAGGGTATAGGAAGGGGGTGGATTCTCAGCCAGGTAGAGCAGGAGGTGGCGGGTTTTGTGAGGGCCTTGTCAGGGGTGTGGGTCGTGGTCCAGCTAGACAAGAGTATGCTCTGTAGTTGTGCTCTGTTCTCTGAGAATGTAGGGCACCATGACCTAGACAAAGAGTTTGGGCCAACTACAGGCTCCTGTGAGTTTTGTCTATAAGACTGGCTAGTCAGGGGTTGGGGGTAGATTTTTTTCAATATTTTATTTACTTATTCATGAAAGACAAGGAGAGAAAGACAGGCAGAGACACAAGCAGAGGGAGAAGCAGGCTCCATGCAGGGAGCCCGACGTTGGACTCGATCCCGGGTCTCCAGGATCAGGTCCTGGACTGAAGGCGGTGCTAAACTGCTGAGCCACCAGGCTGCCCGTTGTGGGGAGACTAAACAGATTCCCTCCAGTGAGGATGTGGAACTACTAGATTTTTCCTACACTGCCAGTAAGAATGTAAAACGATGTGGTCACTTTGAAAGATACTTTGGCAGTATCTTATGAAATTAAACATATGACTCAGTAATTCTACTTCCAGGTTTGTACCCAAGAGAAATGAAAACACATGTCCATGAAAAGACTTGCACCACAACGTTTATGGCAACTTTATTCATAGTAGCTTAGGACTAGGAACAACTTAAATGCCCATAAGCAGGTGATTGAATAAACAAATTCATTCAATGGAATGCTACTCATTAATTTAAAAAAAATGAATTGCTGGTGGTACAGGCAACATCACAAGTATATCTCAAAAACATTCTGGAAGCCAGATACAAAAGAGTACCTACTGTATGATTTCATTCCTAGGAAACTATAGGAAATGCAAGCTAACCCAGAGGAACAGAAAGTAGACGGGCAGCTGCCTGGGGACACAGGTACAGGGGTGTTACATGCCAAACAGGATTAGGAAACTTGCAGTGATGACAATATTCTGCATAGTGACTGGAGTAATAGCTACATAAATGTTTACATTTGTCAAAAACCCATCAAAGTTTACACTTAAAATGGGTGAATTGTAATTGCGTGTGAATCATAGCTCAAAGAGTAAGAAAAATCCTTAAACACGTACACACAGAAGGTACTTGGGAAGAATGAAGAAGATGGTGAGGGAATTAGAAGAAGTGTTGTTTGTCTTTGAAATAAAGGGAAGGGAGGGAGCCAGTTCCTTGGCTCTGAGTCAAACGGACAGAACATACTCAGCACATCTCCAGAGGGTTTTCTCCTTGGTTGTTCTGATCAACTATTTTACCATGACTTAGGTTCTTTCAGCTTTAATATTTTATGATTTTGTGTTTTGCAATAATGTATTGAAATTTATTTATCAAGATGACAAAAAGCTTACAGCTAGAAAGGATAGCCAGCTAATACTTTAGATGACAGGTTCAGGATTCAAAATCATTTTGATGTACAGAAACAATGGCCTAAAACCAACATGATGAAATTGGAAAGGACAGACCTCTTGATGTTAGGCTTAAAAAATGTAATTCTGCAAACATAGTTTTGAAATAGTTTGGCTTCCTTTAAGGGAAAAAAATATATATATTTTTTCCAAGAAGAAAAATCCTTTGTGGTAGATTATTTAGGTGTGTATGATTTCACTTATATAAGGCTCTAGAAAATGCAAACTAATCTGTAGTGACATAAAGCAGATCAGTGGTTGCCCTGGGTCAGAGGTATAGAGGTTATTGACAGAAAATGAGCGCCAGTGAACTTTTGGGGTAGTGAATACATAGATATATGTAATTTATTGCTAGGTGAGCAAGTCAGATTGTCAAATAATCGCTAAAAATTCCATGCAATATTAGACTATATGAAGAAAAGTCATCATCCAGAACTTTGCGAATCATAGCCTCATTGAGTTCCAGACCAGTCAGACCACACTTGAAATATTATGTTCCATCACTAATGGCAGATTATAAGGAGGCTATGTATAATAAAGAGACAAATCTGATGAGATATTCTTTAAAACATGGCATGGACTAGAAGATTAAAGTGAAGAGAGTCACAGTAGTTTCCAAATAATTAAAACTTTGCAACATACAAGAGAAAGAGAAACAGAAATATATTGTTTTAAAAATTAGGATTTATGTAAGTCACATGGAGATAGAAATACCTTGAAATAAGGATTTGGATGCTGCAGCTAGTTCATGATGGCCTGAACTATCTCTTTTTTTTAACTACCCTATAATCCAGTAATCCCACTACTGGATATTTACCCAAAGAATACAAAGACACATTCAAAGGAATACATACATTCTTATGTTTAGAGCAGCATTATCAACAATAGCCAAAGTATGGAAGTAGCCCAAGTGTCTACCAACTGATGAATGGATAAAGATGTGGCATACATATATGCAATGGAATATTATGCAACCATAAAAAAAGAATGAAATCTTGCCATTTGCAATGACACACAAGGATCTAGAGGGTATAATGCTAAGTGAAATAAGTCAGTCAGGGAAAGACAAATACAATATGATTTCACTCATGTGTAATTTAAGAAACAAAACAAAGGAACAAAGGACAAAGAGAAAGAGAGACAAACCAAGGAATAGACCCTTAACTATAGAGAACAAACTGATGGTTACCAAAGGGGAGGAGGTGAGAGGATGGATTAAATGGATGATGGGGATTAAGGAGGGCACTTGTGATAAGCACCAGGTGATGTATGGAAGTGTTGAATCACTAGATTGTACACCTGAAACTAATATTACACTATATTTTAACTATACTGGAACAAAATAAAAGAACTATCTCTTCATGTGCCATGTAACCTGCCATTGGAAGTAATTGCTCAAAGGTTGTGGGACCAAATTACAGAGATATCCCAACAGGAATCCTACCCCTGGGGAAGAAGTGGGAGTGATGTCACTGGTTAGAAAGCACAGAAGTGAAATTCAACCTGCCTTAGTGGTGGAAGATCTGGAGAGGCAAAGAGAAAGGACAGGGGAGTTAGGGAAAGTGGGGGAAGGGAGGAGAGATGGCATATGTAATGCTTCCATGCTATGAATTTTTGAAGAAAAAGAGTCAAATATGTGTAGCATCCCATAATATATCAACCCACCTAAAGTGTAGTTTTCTGGTTGAGGACTAGCATCAATTATCCCAGGTGGATAAGAAAAGCCCTGATATTAGAATAGGTTGGGTTGGGTTTTTTTTGTTGTTGTGTTTTTTTTTTTTTTTTTGGTTTTCTCAGATTCTATTTATTCATTCATGAGAGACAACACAGAGAGAGAGGCAGAGACATAGGCAGAGGGAGAAGCAGGCTCCCTGTGGGAGAGCCTGATGTAGGACTCGATCCCAGATCCCAGGATCATGACCTGAGCCCAAGGCAGATGCTCAACCACTGAGCCACCCAGGTGCCCCTAGGATAGGTAGTTTAATACTTGCCTATACCAAGCCAGAAGCTGGAAGATGGTGCTTTCAAGTACATTGTAGAGTCAAATGCCTTGGTCCTTTACTCACACCACTAATGAAGGGAGGTAATCTAAGGGAAGAGAGCAACAGAATGCGCCCATGAGATTAAGAGGGAAAATAGTTCTGTGAAGAAAGAAAGCAAATATAGGGGGAATGTTGAAGGAGAAAGAAAAGACTGTAAAGATCAAGCAGATTTACTGCCAAACCCAAATCCTAACATGAGTTTGATGAATTCCATGCTCTGCTCTAATTTGCGTGTGTCAGGGAAAATTGAGAGGAGGTAACTGACAGGCTAATAAAGAATTTGTGGACAATAGAGTAACACTGACAATCACAGTAATAACTGGAAGAGAAAAAGAAGTGATTTTCTCAGGAAGGGCTGATCTTCTGAGTTGTTCCCATGAATAGACTCCAGGCACATGCCGAACTTCAAGCTGATATTGTGAGAGAGAGGACACGGGTATGTCTAAGGTTCCTTTTGTGGCTCCATTTGTGTTTCTTCTCTGTGTACGTTAAGATGGATGCGCTCACTGCTTCACTGAACACAATTGTTAAAGTAAGTGAAATTAAATTTTTATTTGTTCTGATTAAAACATAAATCTAGATGCAGCACTGAGAGAGAGAATCAGAGAGTGAGAAGACAGATTCACTAAACACTTCATACACAGAGATTTGGCTCCTCACTATCCTTATAAAATGGGTTGAAAGTCATAAAGTCATAGGCATGACAGTTTTACTTTAAGTGCAAATTATACACTATGCATTTAAAATTCCAGAAATTGAACTTACTTACTAAGGCCAAAGGAAATTAAGCCCTTAGAGCTTAAGGCAAAAGGCCAAAAGGTCCAAGCTCTTCCTATCATCTTTTATATAGAGGAAAACGTGGAGGTTGTAGTCACACAATCGTATGTTCACATGGCTAATTCATGAATGAAAATATGAAGACTTCAGAACTGGTCAAATAAATGCAAATGAAATGTATGAGATATTATCTATCTAATGGGTTGGTAAAAATTAAGATGATAAATAATATTCATTGGTAATGGGGAATGCCTTTTTCAGGGGGGATTGCCTTTTAAAATGAGCACTATAAGAGAATAAAGTATACAACTTTCTGAAGGACAACCTCATATATTATACATATGTTTCGACCCAGTCATTTCACTTCTGGAAAAATATCGTAGGGGTGTCTGGGTGGCTCAGTCGGTTAAGCGTCTGCCTTAGTTTAGGTCATGAGCTCAAGGTCCTGGGATCAAACCCTGCATCGGGCTCCCTGCTCAGTGGGGAGCCTACTTCTTCCTCTCCCTCTGTCTGCTGCTCCCTCTGCTTGTGTCTCTCTTTCTCTCTCTCTTTCTTACTCGCTCACAAATAAATAAATAAATAAATAAATAAATAAATAAATAAAATCTTTAAAAAAAGAAAAATATTCTATGGAAATTAGGGAAGAGTACAGAAAAGTGAATACAAAAATGTCTCGGGAAGCATTGATGGTTATAATAGTGCAGACAATTTAAATACCTTGTACGAGGGAATTGAATTCAATAAACTATAGTTCACTCATAAAATGAGATGCCCGAAAACTACTTAGGGGTGAGTTTGTTGTAATGTATTAAAATACCATGTTATATTATTAAATGAAAATGAGATTGAAATATATTGACAAAGTGCTATACTACACTACATATTTCATATCTTTCAATTTGGGTAAATAATCTGCGCCAAACTATGTTTTCAACTGTTAATTATGTCTGGCTAAAATTATGTCGTTTTCACTTTCCAGCCCATAAAAATAGGCTTTCACATAATGAATTAGGAGCTGCTATTATTGTATCATCAGCAAAATCAATGAAATGATTCCATGCAGTGGACTCCAGTGTTCCCTAAGTGAAGCTGTGGCCATGCAAGCAGGTGGCAGAAGCAGAATGTAGGTGAAGGTTTTGGAGTTGAGAAGTTTAAGCTCTTTGAGGCTGAATAATTGGATAATCATGTGCATGATAATGGCCAGAGACTGAGTGGAAGAAAGAAAGTGAATTATATTATGACTTTAACAAACAATCCAGAAAACGATGGACAGCAAGAAAGGCCACAGGGCAGCATTGAGGTGACATGAATCTCAAACGACCCAGGCTTCTGGCATGGAGTTAAAAAAGTGATGGTCAGAAAAGGCACAATAAGGGGGCTGAGTAGCTTCCAAGAACAAGGCTACCTGGGAGGCCCTACCCTCCGGCAAGATCTAGTCAGAAGGGCTGTGTAGGGATGTTTCAATCCAAACCAATATTTATTGAGCCTTTACACATACCAATTACTGTACCAGTTTCTGAATAATAATTTAATGCTCACAGAAAGCACTAGGGAAAGATCTGGATGAGGTGAAGAAGCAGCAGACAGTCTAATGGGGATAAAAGCTCATGATCAAGATGTCTTTTCCGGATCTTTTCTTCTGGATGGTGACAAAGGATGGTGATGATCATAACGTTCCTATCATAAAGGCTGCACTGTAGGATGCAGGGAGGGACGAGTGCAATAATGAATAACAGGTTTGAAAATGCCAAAGTACTGAATCTATAAAGATGGAAATGTCAAGACATAAATATATCCCAACAGTGAGAAGGACAGATTATGTACCCGGCTTTATCATTCTCTAGAGTCTTGCTACTCAGAATGTGGTCCTCGAACCATCAGCACTGGCATCCCCTAGGAGCTTGCTAAAAGTGCAAAATCTTCAACTTCATTCCTGATCTAATTCTTCAAATTAGAATTTGCATTTTAACAAGTTCCCTTGGTGATTCATAATCATGTTAAGGTTTGAGAATTATTGCTCTAGAACATAGATTTCCAACTGCTCAACCATAACAGGTGGAATTAGAGGTAGGGTTACAACCAGGATGCTAGGAATTACAGATAAGCCTATATCCTATTGTGTCTATGCAGCAGTCTGTTGAGCTGCCTACTGGTGGGAGTGTGTAGGGCTAGTGAAACTCATTTCCTCCTTGATTCTTTAGCAAAACAGGGAGGTGGCTGTAAAAGAGGACTGCAGAAAAACAGAACTGCAAGGCTATGACTGTATGCTCCAGGGGACATTAGTGCCTGAGTGGTGAGAGGTTGTTGAGAGAGCCACAAAGTCTTAAGTCCTATTAAAGAGGGAATTCTGTTTTATAGAGAAATCAGTAATATGTTCTTAGACCATATGCATGAGTTTAATGAGGCAGGCTGGCCTCTGCTGCAGCCAGAACCTTTAGGGACCAGCAAGACTAGAGCCATAGGATTAGTAAATGTTTCTAACCCGGGATTAGGAAAGCACTGGAAAAGGAAGGTTTCTGAACTGCCCTATGGTGGACATTACAATTTGGGCAATAAAAGTCCAGTCATTAGGACTCAGGCCAAGACAATTTGTAAGTGTGTTACTAAGTACAATATCAGCCTGGACGATGAGATGAGGGGATAGTGTGGAGAGGGGTACTCAAACTCACCTCAGTTTCCAAGAGGCCCACAAGACTTAGTCAAGGATTCAATCTCAGCCTGCAGGAAGCCACCCTAAGCTCAGGGCAGCCAGCAGGGAGCAGAGAAACCTACCCTTAGGGAGCCAACAAATGATAAGCTCTCTGTCATGTGCGGTGGAGTAGGTGATATTCCCATAGCTGAAGAGAGAAGTATTGCCCCAAACCATTGAAAAGCAAGCTCCAACTTTCCAACTTCTACTAAGCCATGCCCTTCTCAGAGAAATGTTTGGGAGAATCTACCTTGTGGGACACTGAGCATTCATAGCTGAGAGCAAGTACATAACTTCTTTGCTTCCTTTTGGAGAATTTCCTGGAGTGCACTGTATGGACAGTCATTCCATTTCTATCACTGAGCTTGCCTGTACCTCTTTCTCTACCCCTCCTTACCTTGCCCACCTCTACCTCCCCACCAGATTAGAAATAAAATCAGTTTGGGCATTTTTTCCCTGGATATGAATATGGAAAAGTTAGAAGACAATATAACATGGCAGTTTAACCAGGGAACTGGGGGGTGGGAGGGGAGAGAGGTGGTTAGGGGTAGGTATCAGTTAAACTGGTAGGGGTATTATTTTGCTGTTTGCCATTTACCTCTTTGGGGACTCCTCCCCTCCAAGAGACATGTCTATATATGTGTAGCTATATTACTTTAAATGGATTTATTAAAAATCACGGATTTATTGAAGATCCTGCTGGGCAACTTTGTTTGAGATAACTTCATCTTTCTCATCTTTAAGTCAATATTTATTACAGAAGATCACAATTAGAAAATAGAAGAGTAGAAAAGAAAAATATCTTTAGATTATCAGTTTTTCATTACCTATTTCAAAGAGGAATGGTAACTTGACTATTCTATATATCAGTTGGCAGTCCATTTGTGGGAAAAATGTCCTTGTGCAGTAACCAAAAAGGCTCCACAGGGACAAGTTTGCTTGAGAGCTCTGAATGCCGGAAGCCCTGAGTTGGGGACCTGAATGAGACAGCCTTCAGAGACCTTCTAATTCTATTACACTTCCTTGGCATTCACTTGGATTTCATCCTTCAAAATGGACAGACACCTTAATATTGTCTAAAATTCCCAGAATCCTTGGAGAAGCAGAGTAAAAATCACTACCTTGTGTGTCCAGTAGAGGGCTAAGTGGCATCCGGATGAAAGTAATTGAAGCTGCATTGGATCTTTTCCTGAATCTTCTACACTCTGAGTCTTAATTACACTTGTCTTTTCTTTTATTTCATGACAACCCATGGAAGGACAACTAAATTATGCTAGACTGATAGGTAGAGAGTGACAGCACTGCGTCATAGTCAATTCATTTTCTTAACTGAAACAATCACCGATCCCTGCGACACCAGTTGGATTGAAATATGGAAGATTTGATTTGTTCTTGGAAGGTACTGAAATAGCTAAGCCTGACATATCTGAGAGAATTATTCCTGTCATTGTAAAAACAGATTCAGATAAACTGGGTAGTGATCTGCTTCATTATTTGGCCACTGTTTATCATGATAGCAGAACAGTTGATTTAGATGTGCTATAAAAACAAAACAAAGCCTGGATATATCTGCCATGGAGATGTGTTATTTCTACAAGTTTATAAATAATGGATTGACTTCCTGGCAAAAGTCTCTATAGGCCAACTATTTCACCAGTTTACAAACCATTCCACCACAGAGAAAGAGAGAGAGATGTTTTCCCAAGCAATGTTGACATGCATATATATAAATGAATAAACAACTACCTAAATAAATAAATGTGTGTTTTATTTTGCAAGATCCCATGGAAAAATATAAAGTGTATATTATGCTATTTTGACAGAAAGTATTGGCAAGTGTCTAGCCACTTAAGTTCATTTCCCACTAGTTTTTCAAAGCATTTTACACCTACCTAGCATTCTGGGCTCTATACATAAATAAGAACAACAGTCAGAACAGAACATGCTGTCTACCCAACAAGTGCACTGACTGGTAACTGTAACTTGCAATCATCCTTTTAATGCTTTTATCCGGAAAAATATGTGTAGTCAGGGTCACCTACAGGGCAACAATGAATTATTAGCCCCCAACCAGAAACAAAATCAGGATGTGCTGTCCAGTGTAAACATTTACAATGATATAAAACTCATCTTAAATCTACTTTATCAATTCTATTATTTTAATTATAACTGTTAATTCATCAAATGCAAGCACTTATATTTCAGTTTTATTATAAAATTATCAGTAGTATAAAAGAACTTGAAGGTGCAAGTAGTGAAATAAAAGGAAGTCATTTAGAGGCATCTAAAGGTTCAATTAGACTGTCATATTTATACCCCCTTATTCTCTCTTTTTTATTTTGCTGAGAAAGCATTAGTAAAGCCAATTTGCATTTGTATGAGACTATGGTTTTTGAAGTGCTTTAAATACATTAAATTGCTAATATTTTAAATATACATAGAAGCAAACATCTATACAATGCCCTATTTTCAGCAAAAAAGTAAGAAACCAGATAAAAAATTTTAAAACTCATGTAGATCTACTCATAAGTGTCAATGGCCAAGGAGGTGGAATAAAGGGCAAAAGTTTTCCAACATCTAGAAAGACAGTAGAAGTCTTGCTAGCCAATTCATACACCAAATAACAAAACTGCATGATTTACTGATAGATGATAGATCAGCAGATTGATAAATCAATCAATTGATTGATCAGTAGATAGAATGACCTCAACAAGAATCAGCACAAGGCATTTCACAGCCCATCAAAGATTGATCTGATAATGACTGACATCATTATAAAATTGTCCTATGGCATGCATTTTTGGGCTGCTCTAAGACAAGGATCCTGCGTACCTATTTAGAGTCTATCAGATTTTAAGAGTGATCTGATATAAAGTACAAATGTGTAAATAGGGCCGGTGTTTCCCAATAAGTACAATGCATGCTCTTGGAGGTTCCCCAAATGGCTTACATAACGTAGAGGCATTAAATAGCATCACCCCACACAGCCAAAGTTAGTTCCACTTTGATCAGTATGATTAGGTCAAGGAGCAAATCTCACTGTAGTGCTGTTGTGTCATCCAAAACTCATAGCATGAGGCAAACTACCTTTAGTAAACAAACAAATAAAAAGCAAAACAAAACAACAACAAAACAGTATGGAGACTTGTGTTTAACAGGCATCTGAAAACACTTGTACTTCTTCCCGGGTTGCAAACAGAGAGGTCTAGGTCATGCGAATTCACCAAGGGTTCTCCAAAAGTGTACGTTTTCCTCTGCTTGGACTTAAAATAAACCGCTATCCAGGTGGCTCAGTCAGCTAGGCATCCGACTTTTGATTTGGGCTCAAGTCACAATCTCAGGGCTGTGAGATTGAGCCTTGCATTGGGCTCAGAGCTGGGAGTGGCATCTCCTTAAGATTCTCTCTCTCCCTCTCCCTTTGCCCCTCCTCAGCTCTAAAAAATAAATTAAAATAAAATAAAATAAAATAAAATAAAATAAAATAAAATAAAATAAAATAAAGTACCATCTCTAGGAGGCTTCCACACTGACATACATTCAGAATTGTGTGATATAAGGAATATTCTTTGCTTTCAGGTACTCATACTTCTCTGGTCAGGTTGCTTATCACACCAGAAACACTCTCGTTTTGCTGTGCCATCACAGCTGATGGTGAAAATAAATTCAAAGAATATTTAAGTTTCATGGGGCTTTCTTTTCTTTCAGATTTCTACCTTCAACCAGGCCTGATATCACAGAGGGAGATATCCAGCATACCGCAAAGGTAGGTTTCCTCTCATTTCTGTCAACTAGAAATTGATCTGGATGCCATCACATAGATGTGACAATGACATATCACCTAACCAGAGAGAATGGTATCCCCTGCACTTTAGACTTATTTATAATTTATAATTAAAATGAAATATGATACTAATAATATATTTATTAATTAAAAGAGGCTAATAAATATTTTTCAAAGGACATATGACAAAGACAATTACCGGGTGAATTTTGTACACCTGCCTGGTCAACTTCCTGAAGTGCGTCAGTGGTTCCTGGCTAACCTCGCCTGGGAAACCTTGGCCCACCAGAACCCTGCCCCTCCGTGTGTCCACCTGCTGAGGTGCCAGATTGAAAGAAGCCCAGTAGTCTCATCCATGCTGCCCTCTTCCTGAATAATTACTGAATGACTTTCCTAATATGCTGTGACTTCCTGTCCTGTGGGAAAAAAATCAGAAAAATCCCCTCATCTTTTATACATGCCGGGAGGTAGGGGGTAGGTCTGGTTGCAGGTTCAAAAATATAACTGAAAGCATCTCCACGGTGTATTCACGAGGGATCCAGGACAAAATGAAGCCCCGGCTTCTTAGGCTTTAAAAATCCTCGTTATGGACTACCTCCTATTTTAAATGTTTAGCTGAGAAGGCTATACTATTTTCAGGAAACTTGCTTGTACTAACAGCCTTGCATTTGTCATTTAAATAGGACCCTCCATCATTTTCCCTTAGTTTGTTAGTGGCTGTCACATATAAAATTACTACAAATAAAAGAAAGAGGTGGAATATAAATGTTCAGAGGCAACACGGCATGGCAAGCAGAGGAGAGAAAGGAGGTTACCCAACACTTAGGTGGTTCCCCAGGGGACAAGGAATGTAGGGCAAGTCACACCAGGAGCCTAGTGACTGTTCAGCCCAGACATCTATGTCTATATGTATGTATATTTTTTTTTTCTTGGAGGTGTAATCTTTTAGAATCTTTTTGATTCACTATGTGGTACAGGCCTCTGCTGCGAGTAACTTGAAATACCTCTTTTTTTGCTGCATGAAGCTAAGGCTACCTTCATTCCTGAGAAATCTTCCTCAGCTTCCAGCCTCTTTCACCACAGGGAAATTGAACTTCAGCAAAGTGGGGAGGACAAGCCAGGGGGTAGGGGGAGTGTCCCAGGGGAAGAGGGAAAGAACACACTCTAGTTCCATAAATACATTCGTTCCTCTCAGAATTGCACTTAAACAGCTGTCAGTAAAGACAGTGGGGAAAGAGTAAAGAATTTTAATCAGAGGAGCGGTATGATCTCATTTGCTTTGGGGAGGGTCCAGCTCTCTGCATCAGTATTTGGGGGATGAACTGGAAGGTGCTAAGCATACAAGTGAAAAAGGCATAAGACAGAGAGATAGAGAGGACAAAGTACAAGGGGAATATACTGGGGAGGTATTTAGACAGTACTTAGAAATTTGAGAAAGATTAGAAGAAAAAAGTGTCCTGGTGACTCTCAGGCTTCAGAAACCACTTATATTGCAGAGTCATTACTTCTAATTTTTGACTGCAAGTCTAATGAGGTGTCTGTTGCTTTATGTAATGCCTGTTCTGACATCTAATTTCAAGGCCTTGGATGAATCACATAGCCCTTCTTGGTCATCAGATAAAAACAGCAGGAATCTTAAATTATTTCCCCTACTCCAGACCCCATTTCCCAAGCCATCCTCTCTCTCCCAACTAAAGCAAGGTAGGATTACTTTACTCATTCCAGAGGGATTAGATAATCCCGTAACTGCGAGCTCTCTGCTTCTGGAGATGAGAATGAGAAGAATGCATTTTTGGGACAGTCTTAGGAGTGTAGGCATGGGATGCAATGTAGCCATAAGATAATGGGCATGTGGATGCAAAAATCTCTCTCATTTTTAATTTTTAAAAATATTTTGTTTGTTTATTTGTGAGAGAGACAGAGAGAGAGGCAGAGACACAGGCAGAGGGAGAAGCAGGCTCCCTGCAGGGAGCCCGACGTGGGATTCAATCCCAGGACCCCGGGATCACGCCCTGAGCCAAAGGCAGATGCTCAACCACTGAGCCACCGAGGTGCCCCAAATCTCTCTAGTTTTAACTCGCTATGAACCAACTGATTTCGCACAACGTGGAAATTAAAATGTATGTGTACAATATACATTATCAAGAATCTTTTATCAGATTTTCTAACATGACAGAGTCAGGCTGCTGAAGGATTATGTGACCAGTGTCACTATAACACTTGTGCACAAGTTAGTGGATAGGAGGGGACCATAGGAACCTAAACCTGGGATCTGAGTCAGCCTCAGTTCTGATTAGCTGGGTAACCAAGGTCAAGTCATTTCCCCTCCAAGATGTAGTTTTATTATTTATGAAATAAAGAATTTGGACTCCAAAGTCCTTTCTAGGTTGGATATTCTGTACCTCAGGGAGTTTCTATAAAATGTGTCTCGTGCTTAAATTTTCATCAACTCTAGCCAATGGGAACCACTGACTCATTCAACGGATAGTGATTTACTTAACATTTGTTAGGTCAACAGAAATAATGTGGTTTAAGAATGGAACTTACATTTATTTTCCTTCTTCTTGCCAATCTAGCAAACATCAGAGACAAGGAAAAGCTTTGCTTCATAGTGAAACAGCATGTTTTAACAGATGCCACGATTCACAACACACATCATAGGGAAAGCCTTGCCAAGCAGGGAAAAGTAAAACCCTTATTTTTTCCCATTTGGAATTAAGAGTGTTTTCCATTGCATTCTATGCCCACGGCTTTAGACTTTCAACCAGGTGTTGGAAAGCTGATGAAAGAGAGCACACAGCATTTGATGACACTACACTATCCCTCTGGAGCTACTGCAGAACGAGAGTTCAGAGTAGAGCCCTCTAGTGGACAAACGCTCTGATTGCAGGTTTCTTTTACCAAGAGAGAGCCAGATCTAACCCCTTTGGGGATTTTGAGAGAGAGCTACCGTTTCAAATGATTGTATCTTTCATATAGGACAATAAAGAGAGGAAAATAAAGTGATGGAGAGTTCCATCTTGGATGTTGGCTTTGGGATTTCTCATCTGTGATACAACATAAAGAGCACATGACTTGGAGTTGAAGAGCCTCAAATCTGAGTCCTAGCCCATCACGTCGTTCTGTAAATTTAGGAACTCTCTGAGAGTCCCACGTTTCCATCAATTATGTGACGGTCACCTTCCATGCTGGGTTGTTGTGTTAATTAAATGAGGTCGCACATCCATGCGTGCTTTATAAAATGTAAAGTATTGACTTCTATTATTAGTAAAATTTTACAAAAATGTATGGTCTCTTGAATGCCTAAATCACTATTAATACAAAAATACATCTCTGAATAATAGGTAAATCTGTGTATATTTGAATTTTTACAAAGCCTCTTTCATGTTTAACCCTTCATCAATCAACTCTCACGCTTAGGAGGCATGAATTGAAGAGTGAGAAGTCTGCCCAGTTCCTGGGCTTCTGTAGAAACAAAAATTACAATAGTTAACAAAATCAAATAGCTTAAGAAAGGAAATAACCACCTCTAGGAAACCCACTTTAAATATGAAGGTATAAAGTAAATTGAAAGTATGGGAAAATAGGCCCTTTTAGCATTAGCACCATTGGAGATGGAATTCCTTCTCAAAGAGCTTATCTACAAATTAGTCAACTTCTCTGCCGCAAAAGTCCTTAACATATCAGTGACTATTTAGGGATGATTGAATTATGCATCACTTTATTTTCTTCTTTTTATTATTCTATATTAAAGATATATCACAAACGGATCTCTATCAAGACAGAGCATTATCTCAAATCACTTAAAAAGTAATAGGTAGTTATACTCTATGTTGGCAAATTGAATTTAAATTAAAAAATGTAAAAAAAATAATTAATTTCTAAAAAAGTAATGGACAATTTTATGAGAAGTGAGGAAATGGGGTGGAAATCGACAGAGATGTTTATCATTGTATTTATTCTTTTCAAAAGATTATTTACTTGAGAGAGAGTGAGTGGGGGGAGGAGCAGAGAGAGGGAGAGAGAGAATCTTAAGCAGTTTCTGTGCTGAGCGGGGGACCCCCATGTGGGGCTCAACCCCAGTACCCTGACATCATAATCTGAGCCAAAACCAAGAGTCGGTCAATTAACCGACTGAGCCACCCAAGTGCCCCAAGATGTTGGTCATTTTAACAACCTCACTTAAGGTATAAACCTGCCCTCCATTCCCCCATTACTCCCTGCAAGAAGCACGAGTACCCTGCTGCATGCAGACAGTAGCCAACTATACGTGCAAAGCAGTCCTCTGTTTCCTGAGATGTGTTCATATATCACCTCTGTCTACACAGGACATCTGGCCCTCCCCACCTCTCCCTATCACATGTTTTTGAGATTAAGAATTTTTGCAATGAAAAGAATAGTCAGTAATTACTAAATCGGGTATTTTTTTCTGTTTGAAACTGGTCTATTAATATTCCACTGTAACCAAACACAGTAATTGATCCTTCCTGGTCAGCACTACCGAGTCAGAGAAGAAGACCATGTGCTAGATTAGCAAGGGAAAAGACTGAGGAGGGATGCCAAAAGCAAAGTGCATTTGGGTAGGAGGAGCTGAGGAAACTGGTCAGCCAGGTCCCTCCAGAGCCTGTGTCTTTGCTTCAAGGTTCTGACAGTCACTGAAGCCTCGAAACCTTGGGAAACCAGAGAGACCATAGAATGGCTTCACTTTGAGCCACAGGAGAGTTCTAACTTCCCAGAGACATTGGACTGTTGAAGCCCCTTCCGGAAGGGGCCAAATCCTGGCCCTTCCTCTACTCTCTTACAACACCCTGCATCTTTCCTTCACAGGACTGACTACAGTTTAAGTATAAATTTATTTGGTTACTCATTTAATACAGGTGTCCCCATTAGACAATAAACACTGTTCAGGGAAAGTTTTTTTGTGTGTTTGCAACTATATAGCTAACTGCTAAATACTAAGTAAATGCTCAATTACTGTTTGTTGAATGAATAAATGAAGGATCCAAATAATAAGACCATCCTTGTACTTCTCCAGGGGAACCCTTCTGCATGGCTTTGCTATTTCTCTCCTGTGCTGCTGGCTTCCTATGTGACTAGGGAGCCGAGTAATAATCAAGAGTTCACTGAAAGAGGAATTAAAATGTACCAAATTTATACATGATCATGCAAAATTCAGAAGCACTCCATGGGCACACCCTAAAAACTGCTAGCCTGGTTAGTGTTTCCAAACCCTTCCATAAAGGCAGTCCCAGACCAGGCAAGTATGCACAAAACCTCACAAGTTTGAGTTATAAACATTCAGGTTCAGATTTATTGTAAATTATCTCACTCGATTGCTTACTCTGTTATGTTTTATAATTGGTTTCCTGAATTTTGTGAATTACAAGAGACAATGTAGAGAAGAAGAGAGAAGGCATTTGTATTTCTTTTTATTGGATATCCTTAATTATGGATCTAAAGCCACTCTGTAAATAAAAAGATGAAATTACTTGCAGGAGTGAATTTGCACTGCTCTACTCACAGTTTTGTTGGCTCCCTTAAAAGCACAGAACAGGATAGAACAGTTGTAAAAGCATACTCTGTGAACTTGAAGGTAGTTGTGTCTCTAGAGAGAGGTCTGCTTTAACCATTCTTTTTTTTTTTTTTTTCTAAATTTATTTATGATAGTCACAGAGAGAGAGAAAGAGAGGCAAAGACATAGGCAGAGAGAGAAGCAGGCTCCATGCACCAGGAGCCCGACGTGGGATTTGATCCCGGGTCTCCAGGATCATGCCCTGGGCCAAAGGCAGGCGCCAAACCGCTGTGCCACCCAGGGATCCCTGCTTTAACCATTCTTTATAGCACTAACCAACTAACCTGCTCAGCACACACAAACCTCATTCACAATGAGAACCATAAAGCAACAAGACTTGTAAAACTGGATGCTCCCTCTTAATTTGCTCCCTGCCTCCCCAAACATGTAAGCTTCTCTCTTGATTGTCCCTCCAAGTGTGGCTTTGGCAATCAAAGCAGTAGCAGGCCTGGGGACCACTGTACTTAGGAGATAAAGGGAAAGATAAAGAATGGAGAGATGATTGTAAAAAATTCATTTAACCTCTTGGAAGGCTAGAAAATATGATTTCTCTCGGAAGATATCAAAATGAATCTTTGAATTTTGCTAATCCATTCCAAAGAGTGAATTTTGATGGTGTTCTTATCAGAGAACTGTGGCCATAAGCAATCGCTCTTTTGGTTTAGTTGGTTTTCATAGCCCTCTCCTGTTTTTTCAAGAATGATTTCCCTTGTCAAGGGTTTTTGGTCTTAGAAACCAACAGAGGCAATGCTTAGAAGAAAATTGAAGTCGCGGATATACCTACCACCTGTCTTTTAGAAAGAACCCAAGGAAGAGAGTTTCACTTTGGAAGACAGTTTGGTGGTTTCTTACAAAACTAAATGTACTTTTGTCACACGATGCAGCAATCGTGCTTCTTGACATTTACCCAATAAAGTCAACAACTTAGGTCCATACGAAAACCTGCACATAGCTGTTTATAGCAGCTCTCTCCATTGGTACCAAAACTTAGAAACAACTAAGATGTCCTTTGGTCAGTGAATGGATAAAGAAACTGGGGTTCTGCCACATAATGGAATATTATTCAGCACTAAAAAGAAATGAGTCATCAAGCCATGAGAAAGCATGCAGGACCTTTAAATCCGTATTACTCAGTGAAAGAGACCAATCTGAAAAGGCTGCATGCTGTATGATTCTAACTATATGACATTCTTGAAATGGCAAAACTATGGAGATAGTAAGAAAATCAGTGGCTGCCCAAGGTTGGGAAGGAGGAAAGGGGGGATAAATAGGTGAACACAGAATTTTGAGGACAGTAAAACTAATCTGTGTGATATTATAAGCAGTGGATACATATGCTTATATGTACATTTGTCCAAACCCATAGAATATACAATACCAAGAGTTAACTGTAGTGTAATCTATGGACTTTGGGTGATTATGATGTGTTGACCTAGGCTTATCAGTGGAAACTATGGTGGGGAATGCAGATAGTAGGGGAGTCCATGCATGCAATGGGACAGAGAGTATATGGAAAATCTCTGTGTCTCCCTCTCAATTTTTCTACAAAACTAAAAATGTTTTAAAAAATGTAAAGGCTTTTTAAAAATAATTTAAAAAAAGAAAATGTTTACCCTCAAATAGTTTCTTTATCCAGAATGCTTATCACAGGTCATTGCTTTATTCCCTCCCCCACACCCCATCATGGTCAGCAGAGCAATCTGCAGCAGGGAAAGTGAGCTTGGGTTCTCTCTGAAGAAATTGAGGTGGGCCTTGGGCAGAGCTCCTGGTTCACTCTGCTTACTTCCTAAGGAAGCACTGTAATCTCTGTTTCTTTGAAACATTTTATTTCCTCTCTCACTTCTTGTCTTTATACCCACTGCCAAGAACTAAAGGGATCAATACTATTCAGTAGGTCATAAGGTTGAAATATTATGATGACAAGTTTCTTTATGATGAGAATCCCCTTCTCACTAAAATCTTTATATCTTGGGGTGGGGGAGAAATGACCCCTTCTTATTAGTGACAGAGAAAACTGAGACTAAATGTTGTACTGTATACATGTTAGGCACTTGTCACTGAGTATCAGAGTGCTATGATGTGGCTGGAACTGGTTGGTCAGCAGTAGATATCTGAACCAAGCTGGACCAATTAAGTGCTCATCCTCAGAAATTTGGAATGGGTAATGAGAGATACCCAGTTGGTCTCTGGGATGTGATGGATGGTGAGGATAGAACTTTTTTAATGGTAGCACTCTAGAAGGGAGGACCCCAAACTTCTGTGGAGGCCCAAGGAGCACCCCTTGTTCCCACCCGTCCTGAAGAACAGCTCTTCATTTCTTCTTGGGATCCATGAGATACCACAAATTCTTGATTTTATCTATAGGCTACTGCACTTCATTTCTGTAATAAATAATAACTTACTTGATGTGCCCTCTTCTAAAAACTTATTAGGGTGGCACAAGGAGAAGAAATTACTTAGTTTTCTTTCTGACTTACTAACCACTGTTGCTGGTGTTGTTGAAGAGTTTAGGGATGTTCAATGCTCCTCACAGTTCACTCTAAAGAACACTTCCTGCTCTCTGTCCAATCTCATTCACCTTTTCCCCAAGATAGGAAGTGTTTCCTCATCTGATGTAGAATCTGAGACCATAACTGAGTTTTGTTTTTTGTTTTTTTTTTTAATAATGGGATGGGGTGTTACATCTTAAGAGACATGGAACTTTGTATGTTCTCTCAATTACTAGGCCCATTAACATTGGGTTTCTCATGCCCCCTTTTGGTCTGTCTACATGCTTGCCTTGGCCAGAACCAGACATGGTCTTTTCTCTCTCTGATCCTGCATTAGATTGGCAAAGCAAGCTGTAAAGATCATGACCACAACACTGGCTGGGTACTTGGGTTAGCATTTTGCTATTCAGATCAGCCATTTTTATTTTTTAAATTTATTTTATTTTTAAAGATTTATTTATTTATGAGAGGAGGTGGGAGGAGTAGAGGAAAAGAATCTTCAAGCAGCCTCCCCAGTGAGCACAGAACCCAATGTAGGGCTCAATCCTACAACCCTGAGATCATAACCAGAGCTGAAATCAAACCTGACCTGATCAGTCATTTTAAATATGGAGAAGCTAAGAGGAACTCCTTCTTAGGTTTCCATACCAACCCACTTAAAGAATGTTCCAGCATCTTCTAACAGAGAAGTGATGCATTGAGTTAGGATACTGGGCATTTGGTCATTTATTTAAAAACAAAAAAAGTGGTGCTTTTGACCTGATTTGTACCTACGTCAGAACTTCTTAATTCAAAACTAAATAGAAATTGTGGTAGGAAGTCGAATATTAGGCACTAAAACTCATCTTAACCACCTTTGGATCATAATTCAATCTTGGAGAGCTGTATACAGGTTTTCAATTTGGGCTACTAACCAGCTCCTCCTGGGAAGTCTTTAAAGGTCCCAGCACTCTCAGTAAGCACCCATGTCAAATGAAATCAGAGTATCTCTGGGTATGAATCAGACATCAGTAAATGTGGAGTGAAGTTGGAGAACCACTGCTATGTCTCCTATCTTGTGAATGACCGCTAGGCCTCTCCTTTTCTTCTTGTTGACAGCACAGATCTCCTGATCAAGTAGTGGCACAAAGCCCATCAGAAGCAAGGAAGTTCAAGAGAATGGAGAGAAAAAACGTTGGGCTAGTGGGTGGTAGCAATATGGGCAGAAGTCTTGTACAAGATAATTTATTATAAAAGAGTAGAACAGACTGCTTGATTGAAATTGCACTGATCTTACAAGACATGTACCAGGAAAAAAGGTAAGTCCTGAAATTAGGTGAAAAAGCTAACTGACACATATAGGATGAGAGAGAGGTGACTAATCCTGAATAATCAAGAAAATTGAGAAAATTGAGGTATCTGCTCAGGCTGTGATAAAATAGCATAGACTGGGCAGCTCAAACAACAGAAATGTGTTTTCTTACAGTTCTACAGACTGGAAGTCCAACATTATGATGCCAACGTGGTCATGGTCAGCTTCTGGCAAGAGCTCTTGATATGTGCTCAAATGGCCTTTCTTCCCTGTGTGTGTGCACAGAGGGAACTCTAGTCTCTTCCTCCTCTTATAAGGAAGCCACCCGCCCAATGGGACTAGGGCCCTGCCCCTGTGCTCTCACTTAACATTTACCAACTCCTCACAGGCCCCATCTACAACCTATGGATGGAGACTGGGCAGCGGCAGGGGGAGGAAGGGACAAAATTCCTTCCAAAACAAGGGGTTGTGGTGGAATCTAGGCAAGCTATAAGTCAATGATGATTGCTAAAATCTGATTGTATCTCAAAGTACATAAAAACAATACTGATTACTTATCAAAGTCTACCAGGTGGCAGGGGTTGCACACCTAACACAAGACCCTTATTATAGCTTGTATCATTAAGTGAACAGATAGAGACAAGCAGAACAGTACAGAGAAAGCTTCTGGAAGCTCATAATAACTGAGAAAAGGGGTTTCCCATTCCCGGTAAGAGCTGCTTGTATCCAAATCAACTTACCACAGTATCAGCATCCCACACCCCCCATGTCCTGAACTCAGTTTCTCAGAAAGTCACCAGGTACCTGCAGCTGGATCTCAGATACTTCCTTGCAGCTATTGTTCAAACCCTAATAGTCTATTTGAAACCTAAGCTCATATTTGCACTATAAAAAGGTAGCCAAGGAGGCAGGATGTCTCCCCTGGAACAAGCCCATCTATATAGCCTGCAGCTTCTCCCAGCTGCCTGTAGGCATCTCTGTGATAGGGAACAGTTCCTCTTACTAAACTTTGGCTGGTCAGCTTCTCAAGAACAACATTTTCCATGTAAAGCCAGTTTCCTAACCCAGTGCTTCTCAAATTTGTATAGGCATACAGAACACTTGGAAGATTTTGTTAAAAGGCAGATACTGAGTCATTCGCATTGGGGAGGATCTGAGTTTCTACATTTCTACCAAGCTCCAGGTGATGACAATGCTGCTGAAAGAGGAACCATATTGGAGTGATGAGTTTGTTTTGAGCAACATACTTTGAGGTGTGGTGGTATTCCCATTTCCCATCTCTCCATGTTGATATTGCTGATCCTGACATCGATCTCCCTTCTGAAGTTTTCCTGTGTGTACTTGTGTTCATCATTTTGTGTATTAGAAAAGTAAGGCTCAAAGAAGCCATGGAATCACAGAGAAGGATCCTGGGGGCAGTTAAGGTTTAGGTTGGTTGTGCTTTTTTTTAAAAGTAACAATGTCTCTCTTCTCTCTTTACAAATTCTTTGATTTTATTCTGAAGGATTATAACTCTGTATGATCATGCAAGCTAACTCTGGGAAAATATTTAGAGGGATCCTGGATTTTGCTAAGAATCACAACTCACCAGTCAATACCCTGTGTTTCCTATACCCAAGTAGCTATAATTTAGGGGGGTGGCAACTAGTGCCAACTTCAGAAGCAGCTTGGAAGGCACCAGCCTGGCACTGTTCTAACTTGTAATGCTCTTCTTTCTTCTTATTTTCATAAATCCCTTGGCACCCAGTGTATAAAATAATGGATAGAAAGAAATTAATAAATAGACACATAATATATGAGATTGCCATATGTTAGATCTAAAGTTGAATAATAGTTTTCCTCTACGAAAACCAGGGGAAAGATGGATTGGATAGAGAGGGAGGTAGGTAGGCAGGCAGATAGATAGGTAAATAAATGGACAAATAGATAATACAAATATATATACATACATATGCATCTATATATACATAGATGCAAATATGTTTGCTTTTCAGTATTACATATATAGTTAAATATCAATTAACATAAAATGGACATTAAAAAGTATATGTGTATATATATCTATATATATATCTATATATACACATAGAGATATATACACATATTATACATATATATATATTTATATATCTCACAGGAAATAAGCATAAAGAAGCATTTTCATCCCTCATGCATGTCCTTAGAATGCACTAATCAGAAGCACTTCGGGATGCCTGGGTAGCTCAGCGGTAGAGCATCTGCCTTTGGCTCAGGGTATGATCCCGGGGTCCTGGGATCGAGTCTCACATCGGGCTCCCTGTGAGGAGTTTGCTTCTCCCTCTATGTCTCTGCCTCTTCTCCATGTCTCTCATGAATAAATAAATAAAATATTAAAAAAAAGAAGCTCTTCAAAATGATACCAAAATCACATGATTCCAAAAAAAAAAAAAAAAAAAAAAGAGAAACTCCTGAACTGGTCTGAATTCTACCCATTAAAATAATTTAACCTGGGTTTCCAAGTGATACTAGAACCAGGTTCACTTCACTGAACCTATTTGCATATTCATCTGAATGCAAAGCACAAGATTAAAGTGAATTACTGTTTAGCTTTCTTTCCTGGGTTCACTGCAGGACCCACCTCTCACTGACAAGCATGCTGAAGCCCCTGGGGAAGCATTTACAAAATGAGCTTACAAATTTGTTTATGTGTGGAAGCCTCGTCACCCAAACAATAAAAGTCACCATGATCATGCCACTAAAGCAACTCCTTCCATTAATCAGGCCCTTCCACTCATTTCCCCCACTACCATGTGTCGTACAGTTTTAATTTCAAACTGTATCATTATCCTATTTAACATTTTAGAAGTTATTTCACATGCAGAGCAAGATATCAAATATTCATTAAGTACCTCTTATCCGCCTAGCTCTATGTCAGGCACTGGATAGACATAGATAAAAGTTTCCATGGTTTGCTTTATTATTATAAGAATAAAACATTGCACATATTAAAATTTCAAATAATATAGAAGAATATTAAGTTGACTCAGTTCACTCCATTTTCAGTATCCCTTCTACTTTAACCACTTTTAATTATTTCTTCCGTTTTCTCCCAGAAAGTGTATGTTTGTATGTGTGTGGCTGAGCATATGCAGTACACGCTTAAGCTATATACACAGCTTTCTATATTTCCCGAGTAAATTTAATCCTTCCAAAACGAAAAATATAACTTCTCCTTTCGTGGTGTTATCCTCAAAATAGCATATAACATTGACTCTTGAGTATACTAAGTGTCTGGTACTGTACTTGGTAACTGGCCAGCCTGTGATATTATATTCCCACTAATCCACTCTAGCTTGGAAAGTTAACCTTGTGTATGACCCTTCTCCCCTACGCCTACTACATTACACAGCATCTGGTCAAGTTCCAATAAAAACATATTGAATCAACTTCTTTCTGAGACATTAGGCCCCTCTTGAAAAGGATCATTCTGTAATTTGTTTTATACTTTGTTGTTTTACTAGGTTTGTTTAAAGGAAAAGCAATTGTTCTTGCCATTTGCAATGACATGGATGGAACTAGAGGGCATTATGCTAACCAAATTTCATATGGAAAGACAGATTTCATATGATTTCACTGCAGAATTTAAGAAGCAAAGACAAATTTCATGTGATTTTACTCATATGCAGAATTTAAGAAGCAAAACAGATGGACATAGTGGAAGAGAAGGAAAAATAAGAGGAAATCAGAGAGGGAAACAAACCACAAGAGACTGAACTATAGGAAGCAAACTGAGGGTTGCAAGAGGGGAGAGGGGTAAGGGATGGGGTGACTGGGTGATGGGATGCCCTTAAGGAGGGAATGTGCTGTAATGAGCACTGGGTGTTACATGCAACTGATGAATCACTAAATTCTACCTCTGAAACTAATAATATGCTTTATGTTAATTAAATTGAATTTGAATTTTTTTAAAAAATTTTAGGAATTAAAGGAAAGCCTAATAATAAATAAATAAAATAAATAAAGGAAAGGCCATTGTTAGAACTAGACTAGGTCTAACCACTGATTTTAATATTGGACCTGAAATGCGAGTAATATTTCTAAAATCCCATTTATACCTCATATATTCCTCAATTTATTTATTGGAAAATAGCTGCAGAATATGCTCCATACCCAGAGAGCCATGATCATGGAATAATGCTTGCTTTAAGAAAGCAAACAAAGGAAAGGAGGGCCAGAGCTTGGAGCAGAGTTCTTGAAGCAGGGCTGGGCAGGAAGCAGACACACTTAGAAAACTTGGAAAGTGAGAGCATGGGCACAGAAAGCAAGGGGCGAGAAAACCCAGAGGCAGCCACTTGGGAATCAAGGGCCACCTGGCAGGTCACTTAAGTGCACCCAGGAGAGAGGCTGCTGCTTGAGTGGGATTCAGATGTGAAGAGAAAGAAGGCTATTTGGAAGTTACTTTAGAGAATGTGTATCTCTTTTCTATGGTTGATGGTATTAAAATTATTGCACCCTGACATTATCCCATAGTAGATGCAGAAGAGTTTTAAGATCATAACACTCATGTTATTGCTAACAATCAGAGGACAGAATAAACCTGGAAAATGTTTGTAACTAACTCTATTTGTCCCTAGTGTATATTGCACTAAATAGATGTTTCTAAAGCCACTTAAAATAATTCATTCTCTCTGTGGTTACCACCACCGACTTGCTATATATTTAACTGCATTCATTTTGGTTTTTTAATTTGTAGGGCTTACTCTAGTGTATGCTTTCGATTTGATTTAATTTTAAAAATGTAAATTATTTCTAAGTTTCAAAAGTCAACATTATTTAACAAGGTATTTTCAGAAAGATTTTGCTTTTATATCTGTTCCCCTTTTTGAGTGTAATGTTTTATTATATACATGCACAGATGCATATGCACATGGCTGTGTAGTAAATATAATCTTCTCAACCTTGGTTTTTTCACTTAAGAAGACATCATGGAGATCATTCCCTATCAGCTGATAGAAAGTGTCCTCATTCCTTTTTATGGTAGCACAATATTCCACTGCGTGACTGGACTATTTGATTTCAGCCAGAACTCTATTAATCTATATCTACAATGTCTCTAAATTTTTTGGTTAAATCATCATTTTTAGTGGGTAAATCATATGGATGTAACACAGGCAGTTTAGCTAACACTGTATTTTCAAACATTATTTCCAATATTTTGCCATTACAAAAAAAAAATACTCTGGCAATAGTCTGTTGGCACAATCTAGAAACAAGATCTTAATTATTTTCTTAGAACAAACTTCTAGAAGTGGAATTTCTGGGGAAAAATCTTGGCACTTATTTAATATTTTACCTCCATTGATTTGAGTCCTATTGACTAGCGACCACTATCGAAAAAACAGCACTGGGTTTTGTACCTGTAATATGGAGTTCAGTTCAGTCTATCAAACTTACTGAACAAATAAAAGCTTTGATTGAAGGTATCATATAAATGAATTTTATCCTCATAAATCCCTTCTATTTAAGTAGGTACTAGAGTATAAGCTGAATATTTACTTTGGGTTTTATGGATAAGTCTTTTTTTTATTTTATAAACTCCCTATTGCACATGGCACAAAGGTAGAAAACCTTGAAACTATTGCCAGGTTCCTTAGAAACCTGAAGTTTGACTTTGCTGAAAAAAAGGAACGTGTTCTACACTATTCTCATTAAGAAGCCACCAATAGGGATAAAGTTAAATGACTCTGAGTCAAGAATAAATTTAAGAAGATAAGAGAGCTGGGATTGCCTTCTTTCCTCTAAACAATTGTAGACCTTGAATAACTTCCTCTGGACTGGTATCTCCAGAAAACTACATAGCATAGAGGAATTAACTCTGGAGGATTCCATGGAAGGCCATTTGTACAGAAAGCCATGGAGAAAATAGAAATGACAAGCCAATGCTTTGATTCTGAACAGGGAAGCAAATAATGAACCTAGCATATATCTAGAGAGCTACATACCCAGTGACAGATTATGAACATATCAACCAGTGCCAGTAAGGACAGCTGGTAAAAAGATAAAAGAGCTACTCGTTACCGAAAACAGATTCAACAAAATAGTTTCCTGACCAACAGAAATGACTGGTCCTCGGGATCCCAGAAAATGACCTAAGGAACCATCATACAGAAGGTTAAGATAAGGAAACGATGGTACTAGGGATCCCATCTGAGCTTTATAGCATGTGGAATTTAAAAGATAAGAGATGGGAGGGGTCCAGAAGACAGACACCCTAAGAAAACAGGCTGTGTTGAGCTTCACTGAGTGGAGAGGGTAATTCTGGTAGATGGAGACTCTGGAGTTAAAGATTCTATGCAATAAGTACGTTCAGTTATGTTACAGGACCTGACGCATAATGTCAATGACTTGAGGCTAACTAGAGGATAGGGAGCAAGGGGTAAGACGGGCACAACAAAGTGCTCTCCCGCTTCCAGACAGCTGTGGCCACTCTGGCTCATCTATGGTTGCCACTAAGGAATCTGGGCCCAGTATCACCATATCGTCTGATTTTTCAAGAAAAGTTGGAAAAATTTTTGTGTGAAAAAGATCAGATTATTCTGTTGGCAACAATTTTTTTTTTAATTTTTAAAATTGTATATAGGCCAATCAAAACATGTCCGCAGGCTCCCGGTTTGTTATCTTTACAATTTGTCCTCAGGCTCCTGGGCCTGAGGAAGCTGCTTACTCCTACTGGGTCTTACCATCCCCTTCTCCCTAGAGGAATGAAAGATGTGACCATGAGAGAGCAGTGACCATCACAAGGCAAAGCAATCTATTTTTTAGGGGTAAAAAATTCATTTACCTTGAATTGCACAGGCCTTGCCACCTCCTAAGTTAATGATGTTAGCTCAAAATATACTTCAAGTTTCTTTTACTTTTTAAAAAATGTAAAGCTAAAATAGGACTATAATTTGCCAAATTTCAAACCGGTTCATAATGGCGCAATTCAAGCTTTTTGCATCATGCTAATGAAAATGGCATACTGACTGGGCATTTCACGCATTCAAAGATGCTGATGCAGCCGTCTAAAAATAAATGAAAAGGAAAGACCCAACCCCCCCCCAATAATCAGTTGATTAATCTTCCCACTGAGATGACCAGATATTTTGGTGCCTTGTAGATAGAGACAAGACACCACTTGCAAGGTCAGTCCAGTGAGTTTTGAGAGCGCAGATTGGAGTTGATATTTTATAGCTCCCAGTATAGTGTTAAATGCATTTCTATCTCTTTTCGGAGGCAATAGTTGCTTTTAATCTGAGAAAACTTTTTCTTCTATAGGAAAAATCACTCTGCCTCTTACCACCCTATTTCCACAAATGCAGTTGTTTGTTTTTTTCTTACAGTTAGGGAATTTCTAGCTGGAAAACACATTGGAGGTCGTCCTGGTCAAATCTCTCATTCGGTAGGAAATTCATGCTACAGAGCCCTCCAAAAAATGAGCAGCTGGTCTCTGCTGAAACAACTGGTGAATTCTAACCAGTGCCCAAGAATTGTGGCTAGGATGGAGAATGGTAAACACGTGACTTGGAATCCTTCCCTCATCCTTCCCCCATCTCAGGTCTGCACATAAGACAAGGAAAAATCTTTGCTGTTAAATCTCACTTATCGTGCTCTGCTCTCTCCTTAGTAATCCTCAGCACCAACAAACACCCAACAGGCTGGCGTCCCAAGCACCATTCGTGACTCACAAGTATCTGATTATTTAAAGCAGTGAAATATCACATTTGGCAGCTCTCCTGAGAGGCAGCTGCTGTGTTTAGCTAGTGTGTGAGCAGTTGGTGGGTCCTGCCCACTGGCAGGCCAAGTCAAAAATAGTTAGTGCCCACGTCAACAGTCAAAACTGCAAGGTTTAACTGAAATCCCAGAATTTGTGGGGCTAACTTGGCCAAAATTAGGAGTAGAAACCTGTATGAAATTCAGGCACATAACCTTCCTAGTTTGGTGGCCTTTCTGTCCTCTGAAGGAAGAACAAATCACTGTTTTTACAGAATTGGTCTGAATTGTTTGAATCTGTGACGATGATACAATCCCATAATAAATCAGGTGAATTTATTAGGGACAAATAGTTTCAAAGTCAAAGTCATAAATTATTTCAATATTTTCATAGAAAAAATAGATTTGCTGTGGAAATTAGGTGCATTTTTAAATATTTAATTAAATGTGGTATGGGATCTCAAATAGTAAGGGTGCCTGTGGCTTCTATAGCTCTTTAAGTAATGTTCTGGAAGCTAGCTATCCTTATTTTCCCTGTATGGGTCCATAACACAGCTCTTAATCCTTGGCCAGTTACATATTATTAAAATATCTGCCAATTAATGTCAACTTTTCACTTTCTTTCCTGGTAAATTTACATCAAAAAGAAGTGCTTAATTTGGGATGCCTGGGTGGCTCAGTGGTTGAGCATTTGTCATTGGCTCAGGGTGTGATCCTGGGGTCCTGGGATCGAGTCCTGCCTTGCACTCTCTGCAAGGGGCCTGCTTCTTCCTCCAACTATGTCTCTGCCTCTCTCTTTGTGTCTCTCATGAATAAATAAATAAAATCTTTTTTAAAAGTATTTAATTTGATGCAGTTTCATTAATCTTTCCTTGTACATTTTGCTTATATGTATTTTAAGAAATATTTCCCATCAAAAAGTTTTAAAAAATCATCTATATTTTTTCCTACAAGGTTTACAGGGTTTTTTTTTTTTTCCTTTGAGAAATAAGTCAAAATAGTTTTATGTGTATGGTGTGAGGTAAGATTCAAATTTTATCTTTTCTCAACATGATAAATTGTTAGCATTTATTTTCCACTGATTTAGAAAGCTACCTCTATTGCAAATCAAACTGTCACAAATGTAGGTTCTGTTTCTAGGATCTTGAGCCTTTATTCATGAGTCATATGTGTTACCAAGCATAAACACCACTGCAAACGCTGCAAATACAGAGTAAGTTAACACATACTGAGCAGATTTCCACACCAGGTTCTTCTTAGGAAAGTTCTGGCCATTGAACTTCCCCTTAAACATTTGGAAACAGTATGTCAAGTTTCTCAAAATTATCTGCTGGTATTTTTACTAAATTTGCATTGAATCTCTAGCTTAACTTGCAGAGAATAGGTATCTCATGATGTGAAATTTTCTGATTAATTAATTGGATTCATTCGTTTATTCATTTATTCAGTTCTTCCTTAATGTCTTTCAAAAAGTGTTATAGTTTTCTGTATAAAAGTCTTATGCAATATTTGTTAGATTTAATCTTATGCACCCATATAATTTTGTGCTATTATGAAGACGGCCATTTTCGGATTACATTTTTGTTTGTAGGTGGTGTACAGAAATTCAGTTAACTTTTGTATGGCATATAGCCAGACATGTTGTTAAAATCACTTATTAATTATAATAAATTTGAAGACATTTTGGATGTGTCTATCTGGGCAACTAGCTTCTGCATATAATGGCAATTTTTTCTTCCTTCTTTATATCTTTTATTATTTTTCTTTTGTATTATTTTGGTTATACTTAATACACATATAATAGAAAATAATATTGAATAGAGGCAGTTTTGTTGGTCATTCTTGTCTTCTTAATTTTAGAGAGAGTGCTTCTCTACTAATAATGATGTTTTAAAAAATTTTAATACATGGCTTTTTTCAGGTTAAGAAAGTTTTCTTCTATTCCTAATTTGAGAAATATTTATAATAAATGAGTGTTGAATTTTATCAATTTTTTCCAGCTTTTGAAAAAATCATATACTTGTTGAATTTTATCAATTTTTTCCAGTTTTTGGAAAAATCATATACTTGTTTCTCTTTTGATCTGTTGGTGTAGTGAATTTAATTTATAGAATGTATAAGAAAATAAAATACTCCTATTTCTGGGGAAATAACACTAGTTATTAAGGATATATGATCTTGCTATACATAGTTTGATTTAGTGTTCCAATGTTTTGCTGAAGATTTATATACACCCATATTCCTAAGTAAGAGGGCCTATTATTTTCTCTTCTCATGATGTTCTTGTGTGGTTTTAGAAACAAGATTATTTTAGCTTCCTAAAGTGTGTTGAGAGAATATTCTTTTATTTTTTCTATTATTTGGCAGGGTTTTTTTTTTTTTTTTTTTTTTTTTGTCAAGTATTAGAACTATCCCTTGAAAGTTTAGTAGAATTCTTTTGTGATATACTCTGCAACTAGTTTTTTTCTTTGTGGGAAAATTAAGATTACTCGGTTTATTTAATAGTTATAGAAATTTTCATGCTTTCTATTTCTTCTATAGTCAGTTTAGGTAAAATATATGTTTCTAAGAATTTGTATATTTCATTAGCTTTTAAACCTATTCACATAAGCCAAAACTTGGGATTTTCTTATTACTTTTTGATACAGATATTTTCTATATCTGTAATTATAACACTTTCCTATATTTAATATTAGATATTTTTGTCTTCTTTAATTTTGATTGGTCTCATAAGATATATCTTCCAGTAATTTTTTCAAAAAACAACTTTTGGTTTTGTCATTCTCACTTCTTTATCTTTGATTTCTTTTTTATTAATTATGTTTCTAATGTTTCTAATGTAATTTTAGTCTTTTTCATATATTCTCTTGAATATATTATGCTTTTATATTCTCTTCTTAAGATGAATAATTATCTCACTAATTTTAATTTCTTTCACAGTAGTAAAAAAAGCCAAAAGCATTTGCAACAAATATTTTCATATTATATTTCTATAGTTTCAGAATCTCAAAATTTATAAGTACTTTAAAAGGATAGTTATTAGGACCACCACTAGATATTATTATTTAACAAATGAATAAGGGAGCACATATATTACTAAATCACAGATTTTTAAAAAATACTTTGATAATTTTATTTTTAGGCAATTGGTTTTCTTCATACTTTTACGTGTTTTATTTTATGCATTACAAGTCACTATTATATGAAGAAAACTATGGGTCTGATCAGATTTCCATAAAGAAAAAAAAGTTAAAAAAAAATTTTTAAAGCTCTTTGGTAAAGCTTAATGCAGGATTCTCAGGTTTAGCTTCCTCACCTTGCCAGGGGCTGACTTCTAATGCCTTTATAGGTGTTTCCCTTCATGTAACCACACTTTACCTCCCTGCTTGCTTTCTTTTTTACAAATTACTTCCCTTTTCAGCTCACTGGATTTTATTTTTGTTAGTTTAATTTTTCTTTTAGATTTTTTTCTTAATTTGTAGCAAATTTCATAATGAATTAAATATTATACTTTGGGAAGTTTATCAAATATCTCACTATATTTTAGTAAACGGATCCCTCAGACTATGTAGCCCAGGATCCTACTAAAAATGGGAGTCTTATCCAAGATTTCCTAACTCTTACCTAACTTGGGAAAAAGATCTATCATCATTCATTAAAAATTCTGACCTTCACGTTTATGTTCAAGAAGGATTGTATCCCTTGAAGAACAGTTTTCCTCAGAGAGACATCATACCTCTTACACATATAGCCCTGAAGCATTCTTTCCTAATTGCAAAATTCAACATTTCATGTGGAAAACTAGTCCTTGGGTTTTAAACATCCACTGCTGCCACCTGTTTTGATAGGGACATACATTCTTCTCTTTGGTAATATGCAGTGTGCATGAGCATCACAGACAATTCTGGAGGGCTCCACCCTCCATCAGGGTTCAGGGGCCATCATCCTTCCATGCACCCCTCACAAAGCTTCCTAGTGTCAGCTCCCAGGCTGAAACTGCCATCTCTCAATCCCAATTTTCCCTTAGAATTCATCCAATGACCAGGAATCAGAATTCCCTCTTTTTTTTTCCCATAAATCCTATAGTAGTCATACTAATTAATTATGCTTACTGTATCTTTTAAGTTTCTGAATCTCAGTGTAATTTTGTTTAGACTCCTACCTAAAAGTGTAAACGCAAGAAAGCTAGGTACTAGTAGAGGCATAAGTCTCTTAAACTATATCATCTCATATATATTTGTGTGTGTGTGTGTGTATACACACATACATACACACATGGACAATGGATTCTACATACATATGTGAAGGCCACCACCTCTTTCATTGATTTATACCAAGGCTGTTCTCTGAATACTATTGAGGCTAATGAGGATGGCAATACTTGAGCCACTATTTTTCTTTGCTTCCAAGTAATTCTGCATTTGGCTGCTCTAACTTGTATTTCATCACTCACTAAACCTTTCTCAGCATTTGCTATTATGTGCTACTTAGGCTTTCCAAATCTCATAAGCAAAACATTTTCTTGTTTTAACTTACATTTCCATGACTGGTGATATTGAGTATTTTATCTTGACTGAGTTATTTTAATATGAACTTGTTCTCCTTTCAAAATATACCTTATTTTTCCAATTTAGGCCAGATTGTGCTCCTGCAATAATTATGTTTTCATAGTCTTTTTGGATTGAACTCTAGGAAGTGATAAATTTCCAAGGTGATCAGATCTAATTCCTTTTTTTTTTTAATTTATTTATGATAGAGAGAGAGAGAGAGAGGCAGAGACATAGGCAGAGGGAGAAGCAGGCTCCATGCACCGGGAGCCGGATGTGGGATTCGAATCCGGGTCCCCAGGATCGCGCCCTGGGCCAAAGGCAGGCGCCAAACCACTGCGCCACCCAGGGATCCCCAGATCTAATTCCTATTGCCTCACTGCTCAAATTCTTTTATTGTTTCTGACTCACTTGTTTTAATTATCTAGGGATTAAACTAAATAAACTGAATGATTTGAAGTACCTAAATAATGGCATCAGCTCTTTCAGGGGTTGACTGCAGCCTTAGGATATTTTTATAAGACTTCAAAACAATCATTTGATTTGGTTGTAGCTGCAAACATTTATAGATATTTGGAGGAAAGGTCCTTGAGGAGAGTCAATTTTAGCCCTATTATTTTGTAAATCTGGCAACTCATATCCAGAAATGTAGGCTGATTTACCAATATTACAGAGGAAGTTACTGGTAAATCTTGGTTTACAACCCAGATGTCCCAGATCTTTTTCTACTTTTAATGACCATTTTGCCACCGTACATATTTTTCCAAGTTGGAAAAAAAAATTATGACAAATAATACATTTCATATATTCAGATAGATATTGATATATTGACTCCAGGAAATATCAATTTTTCTCTGATCAAGGATATCAGCCTTTGAGGTGGGAAGAATCTATTTAATACACATTCAGGGATCCCTGGGTGGCGCAGCGGTTTGGCACCTGCCTTTGGCCCAGGGTGCGATCCTGGAGACCCGGAATCGAATCCCACGTCGGGCTCCCAGTGCATGGAGCCTGCTTCTCTCTCTCTCTGCCTGTGTCTCTGCCTCTCTCTCTCTCTGTGACTATCATAAATAAATAAAAATTTAAAAAAATACACATTCACCTTGGTTTTTGCTTGATAATTTTAAACTGTTAAAAACAAGTAGACTATCACCGGTTTAGGAAGTGTGTCAGATAGGCAGCTATGGATTGGGCTTGATATAATGATGTTTCTAGTATCTTTTTTAAATAAACACATTTCAGGGCTGGTTCAAGGAAAAAATAGCTTGACTGCAGTTAGTGACTTAATGAGTGAGTTTTTCCTGCACAGCATCACACTAAATATGGAACTTTGCTACTATATCACATGCCCCAAACCCAACCCACACAAATAATTTGGGAATATAGATCAAAAAACAAAAAAACAAAACAAAAAACCAAGTCTATTGCAGCTTCAAATTTCTACATAGGAGGAGATTATAAACAGCAATCCAGTTGGAAGAAGAGGTGGGTTGGCGACATAGTTTGAAGATGTTTTTGTGTACAAGTTCACTGTTTTGGCTTAGCTTGTGGGATTTTTTGTTTGTTTGTTTGCTTTTGCTTTTGTTTTGTTTTGTTTTGTTTTGTTTTGCAGGACCAGGAAGACATTTGAGTCTAAGAAATTTCTTTACCCAAAAGAACTTTCTGGTCAACCTGATAGCAAATGTGTCTGCTGGTCCTTTTTGAGACACAGCATCCAGTACACATCACACTATGCCTTTATTTCTCTTCCATCTTTCTCTTCTCTCTGCCCCCTCACCTTTCTTCTCACTGCATGAAGAGGAAAAAATATTTTCCACTCACATATATGGCCTTCTTTCTGATGCCTTGGCACCAAAATGCCCTCTGCAAAAATTTAAATAAAATTCCAGCCAAGGACAGTTCCCTCTATAAGAGTAGTTCTAATGCCAGCTGTTGAAGTAAATAATATCTCTTGACCATATTATACAATAAGCAAAGAGTCAGCTACGAGGGTTTAATGGAGATGTAGAGTTTACCATAGTACTTAACAACCACTAACCTCTGAATAGTCTCTAAACCAAAGCACTAAACAATCTTTAAACTCTGCTTATCTTTCTCTACTTGCCTAAATTCATTCCATTCCTGATCAAGTACTTCTCTCTCTATGAATAAAGTGAACATTCTCTTGCTAGTTCTACCAGATTCTTATCTTGTTCTCATTTTTGAAAATTTAAATTCTATTAGCCAACATACAGTGCATCCTTAGTTTCAGATGTAGTGTTCGATAATTTATCGGTTGCGTATAACATCCAGGGCTCATCACATCTTCATCTTGTTCTTAGGCAAAGTTTTTCTCAGCCTTCCTCTGCACTAAAGAGACTCTTTTTGCCAGTTTCCCATCTGGCCCCAAATGGCTGTCACCCCTTATCTAGTTTTCTATATAAAGGAATAATGAATAATCCCCAACTTTTACAGAATTCTGAAAACATATTCTTCTCTTCCTTTATTCGTTGTTTGCAATTTTCAACCCAAGCAAATATCCATTATTGTTCTGTTCTAGAGCCTTACAGTGAGAATGGTGGATGCCCATTCACATGCTTCCATTAGCACATACTGGCAATAATTTAAAACTCTTACACTGATAACACTCCTGGTGAAAGTTTTTTCACCAAAAAGATGCCAAGCAATGAGAATACAGAATTTTCCTCAAAAATGTCCATGTCTTTGTAATGGTTCTATACAGTTATTTCTAAAATCAAGGTAAAAGATTTCTTTACCCTTTCAGATCTATTTATTTATTTATTTATTTATTTATTTATTTATTTATTTTTTATTTCACAGAGAGCTAGATAATGTGCACAGAAAGAGAATGTGAGCAGGGGAAGGGAGAATCTCAAGCAGACTCTGCGATGAGTTCAGAGCCTGTGGGGAGAGGGGAGCCTCAATTCCACGACCCTGAGATCATGACCTGAGCTGAAATCAAGAATTGGATGCTTAACCAACAGAGCCACACAGGTGCTCCCAGATCATCTTTAAAAAGAAATATTTAATATTCATTTTACATATGACATCAGATTCAAATCTCATTCCCCCTGGCTTTCAGCCTCTGACAGAAGAATCCATATGTAAAACCATGTTGTGCCAAGAGAATTTAACATCACCAGGAGAATGATCTCTATTGGGTTCAGTTGCATAGCGTGGTAAGCAAGGCCACATCTGTATAGCTCTTACAGGGTTGAAGGGTTCCTGCTTCAGTATTCCCAAATAAATTGCTTCAGGACTCTTGAGATCCATAATTTGATTGTGACCCTCAGTTCCAAAATAAGTTTCAATAGCAGATATCTTAAAGCAGACAGTGTTCTCACAAAATATTCTTTCTCTGTTTTCTGTTTCTTCTCTCTGCCTTTTAATACAAACATTTGGCTAGCCAAAGAAGTAATTTAGTTCAAAGGAAAGGGGAAGGCAGGCAGCCAGGAGAGAGGATGGACAATAGATCAGAAGTGCATAGACTTAATTCTGCAAGCATCGTACAGGAGGCAACATTATGCTTGATAGATGGGCGTTTTCTAGGAAATACCACTTCGGTTTTGATAAGGCTTCAACTACCAGCTGGTGGAGACAGGCACAATATAGATGGTCAGTGACTCCTAAGGTATGGCTGGGTGCAAAAGAACTTTACGTATTGGCCATCTCATGGGATTCTCTAGGTAAGAGTTTTCTTTCTTCTCTAGGCCTCAAATTATTGAAAATAACATTGGCCCTCTCCTTCTAAAGAAAAGATGTGATTTCTTACTAAGAAAATACTGGGAAACACTTTTTGGCCATTTAATTATTTTTCATAGCTGACCTCAATTTCTTCAGAATAACCTATAACTTCAAACTTCAAATAAACACCTAATACCTCGTCCTTGCAAGCTGCAGTGTTTTAGCTCAATATAGGCTTAATATGACTAAGTTTGCCGCTACAGATAATTTTTGTTGTTTTTTAGTTTTAGGATCACTTATTAGCCAGCGGCTAAGAAGGAAAAAAACAGATGCATTATCTTGAAAAGACAAGAACATGATTGACAAGCAAGAAGTGGCCCCCAAGCTAGTTCCAGTCAATTTTCTGAACAAAAGATTCATTCTCAATCTCTCTTCCTGCATGAAACAGGCCTAACTGAGGGATTCTTACATAATCCAAAATCTGTAGGATAATTATAAACAGGAACTGAGTTTCACTCCATCAGGTAAGAGACGAGGCTAAAAGTTTTCCATTTGGGTTATAGAAGAAACTACTGATTTATTTTTTTTAAAGATTTTATTTATTTATTCATGAGAGACACAGAGAGAGAGAGAGGCAGAGGGAGAAGCAGGCTCCATGCAAGGAACCTGACGTGGGACTTGATCCCGGGTCTCCAGGATCACCCCGCAGGCTGCAGGTGGCGCTAAACCGCTGCGCCACCGGGGCTGCCCAAAACTACTGATTTAAAAGAAAATCTTGAAGGTACCAATTCTGACATTTTATCATTCTTAGTTAATTAGTGTGTTAACAGTTCCTAAGCTTCTTTAGGTCTTTAGGAATTCTTACTTTGGGGTGGGGGTGGGGCCTTTATTATCAATATTCCTTTTCCACCCTTTAGTGTATGTATAGATATATGTATGGTATACATGATAGATAGTATATGTAGCATGTGTGCATATGACCTTAAAATAAAATCTTTTTTATTAAGGATTTTATTTATTTATTCGTGAGAGACACACACAGAGAGAGGCAGAGACACAGGCAGAGGGAGAAGCAGATTCCAAGCAGGGAGCCTGATGCAGCACTCAATTCTGGGACCCCAGGATCATGCCCCGAGCTGAAGGAAGGCACTAAACCACTGAGCCACCCAGGCGTCCCCTTAAATTAAAATCTTAATGTGCATGATATTTCAATCTTATCAAGTAACTAGAAACAACCATATCAATCTTCAGACATTGAAAAAATCTGTAGGTTAAATAATCCCCATCCCAAAAGTCTTTTCACATAAAATATTACTTTCAAACTAAATCCTTGGTTAGTTTCTTAGAGAATCTTAAAAAATATCTATACATATCTAAGCTACTAGAATCCAAAATAAGATTCTAACCAGTCTCTGACTAATAGTGAATATTAATGTAAGTCATGCAACTTACTCTCCTAAACATTTGGATGTAGAATGTGCAGTTGGAAGAGTCTTCTCTCCAAGTGATTCCCTTAGTACACTACAAGTACAAAAGTAGGCTGGTAGCAACCCTACTGTGAATTTCAACCATGTGGGGAAGAAACCATAACCTCCCACAACTACCACCCTCCATCTCTGTGGGAACAAAGCTCACAAGCCCTTCCTGTTCCCCATTCCATGAGTTACCAAGGCAACTGTGTGTCACATAAATATACTTGGTATATGAGAGGTATTCCCTGAATACCTACTCTTCCATTTGTTTTTAACTATGTCTTTTTACTAACACACAGCTAAGGAACACAGAAAACTCTAATCAATGGTTCCCTGAATTTATATGATCCATTTAGTCCCAGAATGTACAATGTCAACAACATGGGAAAATCTGGTACAAACAGTGGTCTCTTCTAGCAGGTAACTTAGTGTTCAGAAATACCTGAGACTGTCCAGGAGTTAGGTCATGTCTATATGCAGAAAATCTTAGAAGGCTCCTAAGAGTTAAATCATCCTGAGAAAAATGGAGCCAGGGAAACAGTCATCCTCCAATAACAAATATTCTGTGTTCTCCTCTACCCTCATGGGCCTTCTCCCCTCCTCTCCTCACTCTCCTCTATTTCCTCTCATGCCAAAGTCCCAACTCCTTTGAAGCACATCCTTCTATATGGAGTATCCACCATTCATGCTTCCATTTGCTTCCACACTGTACAGAGGGAGGGGGAGTTTTAGATCCTGAAATCTGAGTAGAGAACAGATAGAAGAAAGTCTCATGGCTGTCTGCGCTTCAAGTTGGTTATCTGAAGACCAGTATGAGTTTATATACTGCAAAGGTGAATCTACTACCAATGCATCTCCTATATCTTACATTAAAACAGTATCTGTATCTTTCCTAGCTTAAATCTCATTTAAAAAACACCTCTACAGGCAAATGGTAGACAATGGAGGTAGAGGTGGGCATGGAGAAAACTGTTACAGCTTAAGTTAAAAAGTAAATTTATAATATTCATTTATCTATATCCAAAAACATTTTTATTTTATTGTAGTCAATTTTAACATATACAAAAGTTGAGAAAATAGTACAATAATCCCCACATACCAACATCAAGCTTCAACAATCATCAAGCTCAAATTGTTTTGAAGCAAATTCCAATTGTCATATCATTTTGTCCATAAATCTGTCAGTATGAACCTCTAAGAGCATCATCACCCTTTCTTTATAAAACATAGTGATAATGAGATCATCCAAAAAATTAGCAATAATTTTTCAGTACCATCAAATATCCAATTAGCCTTCAAATTTCCCCAATTGTCTCATAATTTGGTAATATATGCACTCAAATCAGGATCAAATGTACTGTACTTGGTTGATAAATCTCTTATGTCTTCTCTCCATCTTTTTTTTTCATGATAGTTTATTTCTTGAAAAAAATGAGACTATTTGTCCTGTGTACTTGAACCAGTCTAGATTTTGCTGATTTCAGCCTCGTCTGCTGTCCTATATATATATTGATAGTCTAGCTGGAGGCTTGATTAGATTTGGGGTCTTTTTTTTCTCCTTTGGCAAGATTACCACAGAGGTGGTCCGTGTTCCTTTATTAGAAGGAGCCTACAGACTGAATGTCTCTATTTTATGATTTATAACCCATTAAATAATTGCCTAAATTCATTTATCAGGAGAAATTCAAAAAGATTTTGGCAAGTCATGTGTATACACTAGAAATAAGAACTGAGGACTCAAAGATGAGTAAGAATAACACACGGTCTTGCTCAGAAACATCTTATAGCTTAAGATGTAGGAAACAAGAAACAGGCACAGAAACAACTGTCTTGATGCCAGGCTGACTGTCAATATCATGTAAGTCCATAGTGAGCTGTCTTATAGAACAAAAGAGATAAGCTAAGCAGCAAAAGAAGGCATTCCGGTAAAATAAACATCAGGAAGAAGCACTTGTATAGATTACTAGGTTTATATGGGGAAGCCCAGCAACTAAGACCACCAATTTTCTTTTTCAGCTATACAATAAGAAGGATGATCTGAACATTCTATAAATCCCTTTTGCTCCTAAAGTTCTAGATATCCATATACTTAGGCCTTATTATAAGACAGTCAAAATTCCTGCATATTCTTAAAAAATATTATTAGCAAATCAAATGATAACCAAATTCAATATGAAGTAGTTTCTTACTCCCTCTTGAATTCAGCTTCTTCAATAAAAGTTTTAATCTGGGAGGATAAATCAGCAGTTAAGATATTTGAGACACTTCCACAAAAGATTTCTGTCTCATTCAGAGGACTTCAGAGTGTGATCACTCCAGTTCTTCACTGAGTTAAGTTTAATGTCAAAACATGATTTTGCAGGCATTCAGTAGATTGTGGGCAGGAGTACAAATTAGAATAATAACTTTTTGAGGGGAAATTTGGAAATAACTGGTAACTGGTAAATTTAAATACCTTTTGACCTAGCAATATGCTTTAAGTAATAAATTCTATACAAATACATAAATATGCAAAAATGGTGATTATAGCCTTGCTTTTAATAGTGGTAAGCTGAAAACAATTATACCCATCAACAGAGGATTGATTTTACAAATAATAATTTGTCACCAAAAATAATGATTTGTCACCAAAAAGAATGAGCTATAGCTCTAAGAACTTATATGAACATCACCCCACAATTTCAGGTCAAATTAAATTAACATACTGAATGCTTGTTAAATAAAAGCTTGTCACCTGTATGTTTGTATGTGTATTCATAATCACAATAGAAAAATGTCTGAAGTATAAAAGCCAAACAAAAATGTTAACAGTATTCACTTCTAGAAAGCATAGTTCTAGATTTCCACATACTACATTATTATTGTATTATTTGAATGCTTTATCTACAAAGATTACTTTTCAAAGTAGGGCAATAACATTTTTTTTAAAGATTTTATTTATTTATTCATGAGAGACACAGAGAGAGAGAGAGGCAGAGACACAGGCAGAAGGAGAAGCAGGCTCTCTGTGGGGAGCCCAATGGGGGCTCAATCTCAGGATCCTGGGATCACACCCTGAGCTGAAGGCAGATCCTCAACCACTGAGCCACCCAGGGGTCCCAGGGCAATAACATTTTCAACAAAGGCTTTTCTTTTCTTTAATACATTTCCCTGTCCCTTCTCTCCCTCTCTTCTGATTGGATTCCCCTAACACATCAGCTTGCTCGGTCTTTGAGTAAATAATAAAATCTTTGCTTGATCTTTCATGGTCTCCTGGCCTCTCCCCTGTCTCCCCACTTCTCCTCACAAACACATCCAATTATTTTTAAGATTTTTATTTATTTATTCATGACAAACACACACACACACACACACACACACACACACACAGGCAGAGACACAGGCAGAAGGAGAAGCAGGCTTCATGCAGGGAGCCCGAAATGGGAGTCCAACCTGGATCCCAGGATCACACCCTGAACCGAAGGCAGGCGCTCAACCCCTGAGCCACCCAGGCATCCCCAAACACATCCAATTTTGAGGCCACACTCACTGCTCTACTGTTACTCCTCCCTTTCACTTTTCATCATGGGGTTTCTATCCCCAGCACGACACTACAACTTTCTTGATAAAAGTCAGCAATAGCCTTCTGGTCGTCAAATGGTGTGGGTTATGATGAATCTTCACTTTGGACCTCTCAGCAGCACTTAACACTTTTTGGCACTGTATTCCCAAGACTTTCAAGAGTTTCCTCCCTGAAATTCTGTGACACCTCCACCACCACCACAATTTCACATGTGTGAGAACACATTCAGAGTCTCATCTCCCTCCTTGAATCCTCTTAACAGGTCACTCCTAGAATGTTCTTCCTTCTGTCCTCTTGATTCCATCTTCTTATTCTCTTAAGTGTTCTGTCTACCTACTTTCATTCTCTCCTGTGTGTCTCTCACACCCTCTCCATCACCTCAACTGTCAGCAGCACGCCCATGTCACTCCATGAACACACACACACACACACTCCTCCTATGCCCTCTGTTCTCCACTTCCACACGTTATAATTTTCCAATTTTTCTTCTTTCCTTTAAAGCCAATGTTCTGGAAGAGAGAACTAACACTTGCTGTTTCATCATCACCTTCCCATTCTTCAGCCCAAAGATGAATTTGTTAAAAAGCAAATGAAGCTGTACGTCAGGACTCTTTATTGCAAGACCCCCTACAAGGCTCTGTACATGGGGTTTTTTTCCAAGCTTTTTTTTAAAAAAAAAAGGTTTTACTTATTTATTTATTTGAAAGAAAGAGTGAGCAAGAGATAGAGAGAGAGCACAGGGAGAGGGAGAAGAGGGAGAATTAGACTTCCCACTGAGCAGAGAGCCTGATGCAGGGCTCAATCCCAGGACCCTGGGATCATGACCTGAGCCAAAGGTAGACACTTGACTGACTGAGCCACCCGGGTGCCCCTCTGTACATGGTTTTAAGTTCATAATTGCATAACTTTTTTGCTATAAAGGAGTCCCCCAAATTGGACAGCTGAAGACCACCCATAATTTGGTTCCACTTATACCTCATTTCATTAAAAACTGGCTTCTAATGTATTAGAACTATTGTGACACAGATCACAACTTCATTCTTTTTTTTAAGATTTTATTTATTCATGAGACACACACACAAAGAGAGAGAGAGAGGGAGAGAGAGAGAGAGAGAGAGAGGCAGAGACACAGGCAGAGGGAGAAGCAGGCTCCATGCAGGGAGCCCGACGTGGGACTTGATCCTGGGACTCCAGGATCACTCCCTAGGCTGAAGGCAGTGCTAAGCCACTGAGTCATTGGGGCTGCCCCACAATTTCATTCTTAATCGATAAATCCATATGTAAATCTTAGTCCATTTGACTGCTTTGAGATTTTGTCACAGGGAGTTAATCATCTCTTCTTTCTTAAAGCGCCCATCATTTTAACTTCCATCCCTCTCTATATCTTTATATATCAGTTGCATCTCCTCATTATTCTCTCCTCACTTGCCCACCCCCTACACTTAATCAATCATCAGTCCTGTCCAGTGTACCTCTAAAAGCATACCTCTCCTGATTCACTCAACCATCATGCAGACTTGCTCTTGGTTTCTACTCTCATAAGATCCAATCCCTAGAATTATGTCATCTCTCTACTTTCATTTACACCCACTATTAAAATCCTTCAAGGTGGCCCATAGCTTGATGATGAAATCCAAACTTCTCACAATGACATACAAACCCTTCCATAGGATGTTTTCTCCTTTTCTAGCCTCATCTCAAAAAATGGCTCAATAAGTGCTCTAAGCTCCAGCCAGAATATTTGCTGTTCCCAGAAGGCACATCTGTGCTTTGGACCTACTTCTTCCTACATCTAGGAATCATTTCCCATTCTCTTCTGTCCCCCATCCATCATTCAGCTTAAGATGCACAATCTGGAAGGAAAGGAAAAATAAAATAAGATAAAAACAAAGGAGGCAAACCATAAGAGACTCTTAACTCTAGGGAACAAACTAAGGGTTACTAGACAGGAGGTGGGTGGGTGGGGCCAGGTAATTAGGTGATGGGCATTAAAGAGGGCCCATGATATAATGAGCAATGATGAATTATATGCAACTGATGAATCACTAAATTCTATCCTTGAAACTAATAATATACTATATGTTCACTAAATTGAATTTAAACAAAAAATTAAAATAAAAATGAATCATTCCCTGACTACTCTTTTAAATAGAGCTGGTACTACTTATGTATGCTGGAATAACATTCTATTGTCTCTATAACAGTATTTATCAAGGTACATTGTAATTGCTGATTTAGTTGCCTGCTTCCCCTACTAGGAACATTCCTTAAGAACAAGGAATATGCTTAACTTATCCTGTACACTTAGCACCAAATATAATGCTGGGGACTAAGTAGACTCAACAAGTGTTTGTGAAAGAAACAAGTAAATAAATTAATGAATGTTCAATACTCTTTGATGGAATTAGTTTGGGAGTCTTTCTCCTTCTATCTTTTTCTGCCTAAACCTTTTAAGCTTTAATAATAAGTTGAGTATCCCACTCTCTATCTGAAATGAAGTGACTAGTTCGATTCTTTTTGAATATTATATGTTCATGAAATATTTTTTTCATCAATCTCATCAATATTTATCAGTGCCACATGGTACATGTTTTTAGGGCCTTTGGAATTCCCAAACTATGAAGAACTAGCCAATGAAAAAATATACCTACCAATCAGGTTCATATCCTCTGTGGTAATCAGCCAAACATCCAAGTTTGAAGAGAATTTAGTCATATGAAAAGAATCAGAGATATCACAAGTGACTGAAATATCCATGGAGGTCTAATTTCAATACCAGTATAAAGATTGGCAATGACTGACAAAGTTAGGGTATTGAAATGAAAACTCTGAAAGCCTGAATTCATGCCCCCACCCTGTTGTTTTTTATCTAGAAATTGAAAAGATAATTCCTTATCCTCCTGCTGTTGACTTCATACCCTCCTACCTTCCACCTAAAGCCTGAAGACTTAAGGCACCCTTAAAAGCATCACATACAGGAGATGTCACAGGGTAAGAAGTGATGGAGGGATGGGGAAAAGAAAAGAAATGACACATTTGATCAGACCAGGATATCAACAAGCATATATATTGTAAATAGGAAAAAATATCTGGGGTAAGGTCTATTTGAATCATCCTCCAAAATGAAGCAGATAGTTGGTGGATATTCTCCTCCTTCTCTACCCCTATGAAGTGAAGTGATCATGACTATGAAGATTCATGGGAGAGAGGATTTAGGAGTTTTTTCCTCTCTAATGTTGACTTTCTCATTCTTTTTTCCTTCAGAGGGTGCCATTAGCTCATGAAGAAACTATTTCTAAAAAGCACATATTAGTCCATTTGAATCCAGAGAAAAAAGGAAAAGAAACAAGCAACAATGCACTAGGACTTACTCTACATTCTTCTAGGTCCTGGACTCAAAGGGTAAAATTAAGGGCACTTTAATTTTCTTCCAGCTTAACTCCTCTAATTAACTCGAATAGAAAAAGTAGCCAAGAATTCAGGAGTAGCCCTCTGATCTAGAGTAAATATTATGCATTTTGACAAAATTCTACTAAACAAATAGTTCTGCATATATTCATTCATTCCTTCAACAAATATTTACAGAATGCTTATCATAAACCCAGCTCTGTCCTAGGTACTGAAAATACAGAAATAGGCAAACCATACAAAAATAATGCAGAGAAGGGGATGGAGAGTGCTGAGCAGAGTTGTTGGTTATGGAAGGCCTCAGTGAAAAAATGACATTTGACTAAGACTGGAAGGAGATGTGGGGATGTGTCATGGGAATATTTGGGAAAAGAGGCAATGAGCCATGGTGGCATGTGGGAGATGAACTTGCCAGGGAAAGAGAACAATAAGTGTCAAGCTGAGAAAGAAAAATTTTAGAACAACTGGGGTTTTAGAGGAACAAGGATGTGAGTCAGTTGGCTAGATACCAATGAATGAAGGATGAAATAAGAGAAGTCCAGAGAGCTGAGTTAAGGGTAAATCGTGTAGGGCCTTGCAACCAGAGGCAGGCAGTAGCTCTTGGCTCTGGCAAGATGGAAAAAAGGGTTTCCAGCAGACAAGAGGCATGACTTTACCTGAGTATTAAAGAGTGTGGGTAGGTTTTATGTACACATGCTAAGAGTATATTTTCAGCAATATATGTGTTCCTCTAAGAAATCTGAAGTTACATTAATTAGAGGATAGCTATTTTAATTAAATCATTTCATTATGGAGAAATCATTGTAAAGCTCAGAAAATGGGATACTCCAAGAACAAATGTTCAGGTTTTTTTTTTTTTTAATGACAAATGGGGAATCTACATATTAACTTGAAAAATGTATGAGACAATTGAGATTACTTGAATATTGACTGGATACTGGTGATATTAAAGAATTATTCATTTTTGGCTTAACATTTTTTAAAAGTTTTTAAATGTCCACAGATTAAATGATGAAATAAATAACTGGGATTTTCCTTAAAATAATGAAGGTGGTACGAGTGGAAGATTGGGTAAGGGAATTAAATGAAATAAGATGAGCGACGGATTAATTGTAGAAGCTGAGTGACAGGTACACAGGGGTTAATTTTGTTATTGTCTTTGCTTTTATACTTGTTTAGAAATTTCCATAGTATAAATTTCAAAGACAGAATCAATTGGATCATTTTATATAAAGAAGAATGACCTAGTTCAAAAGAAATACATGTTGGACACTTGAAATTTGATGTAAAAAACAATGGTGTTTAAAGGAAATCTTCATCCATTCATATCCATGATTATCAAATCTTCTTATGTCTATTTTTTAAGATTTTATTTATTTTAGAGAGAGAGCGTGCGGTTGGGGGGAGGAGCAGAGGGAGAGGGACAAGCAGACTCCATGGTGAGCACAGAACCCAATGAGGGACTTGATCCCAGGACCCTGAGATCATGACCTGAACCAAAATCAAGAGTCATAAGATTAACCATCTGAGCCACGCAGGTGCCTCCTTATGCCTATTTTAAGGTGTTCAGTGTGGTATCGTGGACAGAGCATGGGTTGGGAGAAGAGAAGTAGGCGCAGCAGCTTCCTCTTTGCCATTAACTGACTTTGCAGCCCTGATCTAGTGACACAAGGACCATGGAGTTCCGTTTCTCTTCTAAAATAATAATAAAGGACTTAGATTAGATGCTGACAAGGTTTCTTCTGACTCTAAGACATAATCTTTGGGATGGTTGATTTGCATTAATTTCAATTTTAGTGACTGCCTTAGAGCAAACATATGTTACCAAAGAATGAAATCCAACAGAACTGTGCTAGAATCCTGAGAGATCCAAAGTCTGCCTGAGAATTAGGTGGTTCCATTATTTAAATTCCAGATTCTACTTACAACAAAGCCAACTAATTAAATGTAGAGAATAATTCTTTTTTAGTGGGGGAAGGGGGAGTTTCTGAATACTTTTTCTGTAAAGGGCCAGATAGAAAATTGCTTTGGCTTTGCTGCCCATAAGGTCTCTGTTGGAACTTCTCAACTTTGCTGTTATTATGCAAAAGCAGCCATATGGAATGCATAAATGAATCCAAGACACTTTATTTACCAAACAGGCAACAGGCAGCATTTGGGCCACAGGCTATAGTTTGCTGATCCTGGCTATTTAGTATAATCAGATATTAATATATCTTAATATAATCAGATAATAATAAGGAGATAGTAAGTCAGATTCATCTGTTTCATGCTTTCTTAATTCTCATTTTCTCTGTAACCCATTGGTAACGGTGAGTAACAATGTGATCCCGTGCTATCTATTTTTATATCCTAATTCTGGTCTCATCCCATCATCTCCACTGCTTCCACTCTAGTGCAAACCCCAACGTCTTGTGCTTAGATTACAGGCATAACTTCTTTTATTGTGCTTTATTTTATTGCACTTGGCAGATGTTGTGATTTTTACAAATTAAAGGTTTGTTGACAACCCTGCATCAAACAAGTCTACTGGTACTGTTTTTCCAATAGCATTTACTCACTTTGTGTCTTGGTCACATTTTGGTAATTCTTGCAATACTTCAAATGTTTCTATTATTATTACATTTGTCAGGGTGATCAGTAATCAGTGGTTGTGACTCACTGGAAGCTCAGATGACTGTTGGCCTTTTTTAGCAATGAGGTACTTTTAAATTAAGGCTGTACATTGTTTTTCAGACATAATGCTATTGTACACTTAAGAGACAACAGTATAGTATAAATATAACTTTTATATGCACCAGGAAGCCAAAACACTTATTTGACTTGCTCACTTTATGGTGGTGGGCTGGAACGGAGCCCACAATATCTCTGAATCCATGCTGTCTTTGCAATCTCTAGTTATGCCTGTACTACAATATTTTTCTTTCTTTCTTTTTTCTTTTTTTTTTTTTTGCCCTGTTGTAATCTGCTCTCTGCACACTAGCCTGATGGATCTTTCTTTCTTTCTTTTTTAAAGATTTTACTTATTTATTTTGAAAGAGGAGAGGCAGAGGCAGAGGGAAAGAGAATCTCCAGCAGATTCTACACTGAGTGGGGTTGATCTCATAACCCTGAGATCATGACCTGAGCCGGAATCGAGAGTCAGATGCTTTCTGGATTGAGGCACTTGGTGCCCCTACCAGAGAGATCTTTTAAAAAAGAAATTCAGATCTTATCAATGTCATGCTTAAAACTTTCCTCTGAAACCCTGAAACCTCTGTCCACCTTCAGTTGCCTCTGAAACCACTTCCCGTAGCTTCCAAAGCTCCCATGACTTTCAGAACTACATCCTCCATTACTCCTCCTCTGTGCTCAATGCTGCAAGCATTTTTTCTCTCTTGAGCATGCTAAGCTCATTCTTATCTCAGGATGTCTGTATTTACCATCCTCTCTGCCTGGAATGCCTATTTCACAGATTATCATGAGGCTGCTTCTAACTCAACATTTATGTCTCACTTTAAAGATTCCCTCCTCGGGGCCCCTGGGTAGCTCAGTTGGTTAAGTGTCTGACTTTGACTCAGGTCATGATCCTCAGGTCCTGGGATTGAGCCCCAAATTGGGTTCCCTGCTCAGTGAAGAGTCCGCTTCTCCCTGTCCCTCTGCTCCTCCTCCCACTCATGCTCTCTCTCTCTCTCTCTCTCAAATAAAGTCTTTTAAAAAAATTCCCTCCGCAAAGAGGCCTTCTCTGAGCACTATACCCTCCCCTTCATCATTTCACAAACTATCACACCTTTCTATTTCTTCCTAAAACTTACCACCATTACTTATGTATCTGCCTTCACACTATTAATCTCACTATATTGTGAGTTCTTTAAGCATGGCAATTATATTTTATGCACTCATGTCTCCCCAGCCCTTAAAAAAGTGCTTGTCATACAAGAGACACTCAATAAGTAACTGCTGAATAAATGAATAAATCATCTCTCAATATTTTGCATTTTTAAAGGACCATCTTATTCCTTAAAATGGAATCATTCTACACTTATATTAGTTAGAGTTACCAAACTATTGTAAAAAAAAAAAAATGATCCTCAATGGTATGAAGGTTCTCACACAGCAAGAGTATACGTTTGCTCTCATGGCAATACGAGGCAGATGGATAGGTTTGCAGCCCCTTTATCTAGTCATTCAGGAATCCAGGCTAGTAGAGGATCGGCCGTCTAAAGTAGGTGACTCCCTAGTTTGTCCCAAGGCATTTTTAAGTCTAGCCACATTGAAGATTAAAAAATTATGAAAAAAAATCCAGTTGCTATTTGGGATAATCAACTTTGAGGTACGTATCATCCCAGCTTGCATTTCATTGGCTTACCCTCAGTCACATTGACTGCACCTGGATGCAGGGATTCAGGGAAATACTGAGGTTGCCTGGGCTGACTCTTCTCAGTGACAACTACTCAATTGGACTACGAGATTGGACTAGATCAATTGCACTGGGAGCACATATTTTTGTTAGATAGCTTACCCTCTCTGCCAGAGCACCCATTCCTAAACTACAGCACCGCCACATTCAGCTGCCAGCCAGCTTTAAATGTGGGAGCTATAGAGCTAATGCCACAGAATAAATACACCCATATAAGTGATTTTCAGAAAGTCTACAGCAATTCACACTTAATAAAATCAAAATTGTCTGATATAAATCTTTATCTTAACTACTAAGACTTATATTTTTGCCCTTTTTGTACCTAAACCCAGGACTTCCTACATCGTATCAATCATGCCTCACCGGACTTTTGCCTAAAATCCCTTCACTATTATGTCCCAGACCCCCAATTTTTTTTGCCATGTTTCATTTTTTTCTCTGACCAGCTAAGAAGACATTCATATGATTCAAAAGGTTCCTTCCTCATCCCACTTCCCTGGTGTGCTTTCCTAAAACCTCCCCAAGATTTAATCTGGAAAAGTCACAATTTGTACTTGAGATATTCACAGAATAACTATTATATATGTATATAAATCACCAAGATATTTTTTGAAAGTCTACTTCTGAGTATTGGGAAAAATCTATAATTTCTATGTCATTCCTTTTACTATCTACATTTTTCATCCTCTGCATATATTTTTAAGCAAAAATAAAATAAAAGTAAACTTCCAATCAACTTAAAGTCCTGTGTACTTCCCCTTATGCAATTCCCAATGTCTCATTTGAGTTTGTCCTGTTTTTGCTATATTTTCAAAGAAACTTCATTTCTTGAAAGAGAGGCAAGTAGCTTCTGAAAAACCTGCATATTGCATCCTTTCCTTTAATGATGTAACATGTTTGCCTGGTAAAGAGTTTTAATATAAATATATAGATTTTTATAGCTACAAATCGAACATAGAATGGGATAGTGAACAAGATTATAGTTTGTCTCATTATGTCACTGCTAAAATTTTATCCACAAACAATTCAGCAACCCTCATGTTAAGTAGCAATTTCTACCTCCTTCCTTTAGTTTTTTCAGAACTGCAAAGAGAAGAAGCAAGACTGAAAAAGTTTAGTTATCTTTTTCCTTTCCCTTCAGTTAAGGGATCATGGCTATTCCCAAACATCAGACAACAGAGAGGAAGAAAAAGCCAAAGAATTAAAAAAAAAAAAAAAAATCCAACAAATGAACAATGGCCTTCAAATGATGGAAAATTCACATCACGTGGCACTTGATGTCACACAGATCTTCAAGCTGAACAACAAATTAGTGAACCACTAGAAGCTATTTCTCTCTGTCCCTTCCTGGGCCCTATAAACAGTAGGCAAGTGAGTCCCCTAATTCAAAACTGCGTTGATCTTCATTCATCCTCCAAATATAGGCCTTCGGGAGGAGGGGCCAGGTGGCGGAAGAGGAGGGTCCCCAAGTCACCTGTCCCCACCAAATTACCTAGAAATTCGGCCTGAGAATTAAAGAGAGAACACCTGGAATGCTACAGTGAGAAGAGTTTGCGCTTCTATCAAGGTAGGAAGACGGGGAAAAAGAAATAAAGACACAAAAGGCATCCAAGGGGGAGGGGCCCCGCGAGGAGCCGGGCTGAGGCCGGGGCGGGTGTCCCCAGGACAGGAGAGCTCCGTCCCGGAGGAGCAGGAGCTGCACCAACCTTCCCGGGCGGAAAGGGGCTCGCAGGGAGTTGGAGCAGGACCGAGGAGGGCGGGGATGCCCTCGGGCTCCCGGGGACCCTAACAGACACCTGCGCCCGGGAGAGTGCGCCGAGCTCCCTAAGGGCTGCAGCACGCAGGGCGGGACCCGGAGCAGCTCGGGGGGGCTCGGGGGCGGCTCCGCGGAGGGGGCTGCGGGGCGGGAGCGCGAATCCAACAGCGCAGGCCGGGGAGCCCAGGGCGCCGGGACACAGTCCAGGATCCAACCCCGCCCCCCCCCCCCCCCCGGGACAGGCAGATGCCGGGAGGGCCCAAGACAGCAAGGACGCTCCTGCCCCAGCTGAGCAGATCAGCGGCCCCGCCCCAGAGCCTCCAGGCCCTGCAGACCGAGAGCTCTGGAGTTACTGCGGGGGCTGAATCCAGGGCTCCAGAGCTGCCGCAGCCACTGGGGCTGTTGCTCCTGCGGCCTCACGGGGTAAACAACCCCCACTGAGCCCTGCACCAGGCAGGGGGCAGAGCAGCTCCCCCAAGTGCTAACACCTGGAAATCAGCACAACAGGCCCCACCCCCAGAAGACCAGCTAGAGGGACAGTTTCAGGGGAAGTCAAGGGACATAAAGTATACAGAATCAGAAGATACTCCCCCGTGGTTCTTTTTTGTTGTTGTTGTTGTTGTTGTTGTTTTGTTTTGCTTTTTTGATTGCTTTCCTTCCCCCACCCTTTTTTTCCTTTCTTTCTTTTTCTTTCTCTTTTTCTTCTTTTTTTCTTCCTTTTTTATTTCTCTTTCTCTTTTCTTTCCTTCTTTCTCTCCTCTCTTTTTCTCCTTTTCCCAATACAACTTGCTTTTGGCCACTCTGCACTGAGCAAAATGACTAGAAGGAAAACCTCACCTCAAAAGAAAGAATCAGAAACAGTCCTTTCTTCCACAGAGTTACAAAATCTGGATTACAATTCAATGTCAGAAAGCCAATTCAGAAGCACTATTATACAACTACTGGTGGCTCTAGAAAAAAGCATAAAGGACTCAAGAGACTTCATGACTGCAGAATTTAGAGCTAATCAGGCAGAAATTAAAAATCAATAGAATGAGATGCAATCCAAACTAGAAGTCCTAACAACGAGGGTTAACAAGGTGGAAGAAAGAGTGAGTGACATAGAAGACAAGTTGATGGCAAAGAGGGAAACTGAGGAAAAAAGACAAACAACTAAAAGACCATGAAGATAGATTAAGGGAAATAAACGACAGCCTGAGGAAGAAAAACCTACGTTTAATTGGGGTTCCCGAGGGTGCCAAAAGGGCCAGAGGGCCAGAATATGTATTTGAACAAATTCTAGCTGAAAAATTTCCTAATCTGGGAAGGGAAACAGGCATTCTGATCCAGTAAATAGAGAGATCCCCCCTAAAATCAATAAAAACCGTTCAACACCTCGACATTTAATAGTGAAGCTTGCAAATTCCAAAGATAAAGAGAAGATCCTTAAAGCAGCAAGAGACAAGAAATCCCTGACTTTTATGGGGAGGAGTATTAGGGTAACAGCAGACCTCTCCACAGAGACCTAGCAGGCCAGAAAGGGCTGGCAGGATATATTCAGGGTCCTCAATGAGAAGAACATGCAACCAAGAATACTTTATCCAGCAAGGCTCTCATTCAAAATGAAGGAGAGATAAAGAGCTTCCAAGACAGGCAGCAACTGAAAGAATATGTGACCTCCAAACCAGCTCTGCAAGAAATTTTAAGGGGGGACTCTTAAAATTCCCCTTTAAGAAGAAGTTCAGTGGAACAATCCACAAAAACAAGGACTGAATAGATATCATGATGACACTAAACTCATATCTCTCAATAGTAACTCTGAACATGAACGGGCTTAATGACCCCATCAAAAGCTGCAGGGTTTCAGACTGGATAAAAAAGCAGGACCCAAAAAAAAAAAAAAAAAAAAGCAGGACCCATCTATTTGCTGTCTACAAAAGACTCATTTTAGACAGAAGGACACCTACAGCCTGAAAATAAAAGGTTGGAGAACCATTTACCATTCGAATGGTCCTCAAAAGAAAGCAGGGGTAGCCATCCTTATATCAGATAAACTAAAATTTACCCCAAAGACTGTAGTGACAGATGAAGAGGGACACTATATCATACTTAAAGGATCTATCCAACAAGAGGACTTAACAATTCTCAATATATATGCCCCGAATGTGGGAGCTGCCAAATATATAAATCGATTAATAACCAAAGTGAAGAAATACTTAGATAATAATACACTTATACTTGGTGACTTCAATCTAGCTCTTTCTACCCTCAAATAGGTCTTCTATGCACAACATCTCCAAAGAAACGAGAGCTTTAAATGATACACTGGACCAGATGGATTTCACAGATATCTACACAACTTTACATCCAAACTCTACTGAATACACATTCTTCTCAAGTGCACATGGAACTTTCTCCAGAATAGACCACATATTGGGTCACAAATCGGGTCTGAACTGATACCAAAAGATTGGGATCGTCCCCTGCATATTCTCAGACCATAATGCCTTGAAATTAGAACTAAATCACAACAAGAAGTTTGGAAGGACCTCAAACACGTGGAGGTTAAGGACCATCCTGCTAAAAGATGAAAGGGTCAACCAGGAAATTAAGGAAGAATTAAAAAGATTCTTGGAAACTAATGAGAATGAAGATACAACCGTTCAAAATCTTTGGGATGCAGCAAAAGCAGTCCAAAGGGGGGAATCCATTCAAAAACTGGAAAGAACTCAAATACAAAAGCTAACCTTACACATTAAGGAGCTAGAGACAAAACAGCAAATAGATCCTACACCCAGGAGAAGAAGAGAGTTAATTAAGATTCGAGCAGAACTCAACGAAATCGAGACCTGTGGAACAGATCAACAGAACCAGGAGTTGGTTCTTTGAAAGAATTAATAAGATAGATAAACCATTAGCCAGCTTTATTAAAAAGAAGAGAGAGAACACTCAAATTAATAAAATCATGAATGAGAAAGGAGAGATCACTACCAACACCAAGGAAATACAAACGATTTTAAAAACATATTATGAGCAGCTATACGCCAATAAATTAGGCAATCTAGAATAAATGGATGCATTCCTGGAAAGCCACAAACTACCAAAACTGGAACTGGAAGAAATAGAAAACCTGAACAGGCCAATAACCAGGGAGGAAATTGAAGCAGTCATCAAAAACCTCCCAAGACACAAGAGTCCAGGGCCAGATGGCTACCCAGGTGAATTTTATCAAATGTTTAAAGAAGAAACCATACCTATTCTCCTAAAGCTGTTTGGAAAGATAGAAAGAGATGGAGTACTTCCAAATTCGTTCTATGAGGCCAGCCTCACCTTAATTCCAAAACCAGACAAAGACCCCACCAAAAAGGAGAATTACAGACCAATATCCCTGATGAACATGGATGCAAAAATTCTCAACAAGATACTGGCCAATAGGATCCAAGAGTACATTAAGAAAATTATTCACCATGACCAAGTAGGATTTATCCCCGGGACACAAGGCTGGTTCAACACCCGTAAAACAATCAATGTGATTCATCATATCAGCAAGAGAAAAACCAAGAACCAGATGATCCTCTCATTAGATGCAGAGAAAGCATTTGACAAAATACAGCATCCATTCCTGATCAAAACTCTGAAGAGTGTAGGGATAGAGGGAACATTCCTCAACATCTTAAAAGCCATCTATGAAAAGCCCACAGCAAATATCATTCTCAGTGGGGAAGCACTAGGAGCCTTTCCCCTAAGATCAGGAACAAGACAGGGATGTCCACTCTCACCACTGCTATTCAACATAGTACTGGAAGTCCTAGCCTCAGCAATCAGACAACAAAAAGACATTAAAGGCATTCAAATTGGCAAAGAAGAAGTCAAACTCTCCCTCTTCGCTGATGACATGATACTCTACATAGAAAACCCAAAAGTCTCCACCCCAAGATTGCTAGAACTCATACAGCAATTCGGTAGCGTGGCAGGATACAAAATCAATGCCCAGAAATCAGTGGCATTTCTATACACTAACAATGAGACTGAAGAAAGAGAAATTAAGGAGTCAATCCCATTTACAATTGCACCCAAATGCATAAGATACCTAGGAATAAACCTCACCAAAGAGGTAAAGGATCTAGACCCTAAAAACTATAGAACACTTCTGAAAGACATCGAGGAAGACACAAAGAGATGGAAAAATAGTCCATGCTCATGGATTGGCAGAATTAATATTGTGAAAATGTCAATGTTACCCAGGGCAATATACACGTTTAATGCAATCCCTATCAAAATACCATGGACTTTCTTCAGAGAGTTAGAACAAATTATTTTAAGATTTGTGTGGAATCAGAAAAGACCCCGAATAGCCAGGGGAATTTTAAAAAAGAAAACCATATTTGGGGGCATCACAATGCCAGATTTCAGGTTGTACTACAAAGCTGTGGTCATCAAGACAGTGTGGTACTGGCACAAAAACAGACACATAGATCAGTGGAACAGAATAGAGAACCCAGAAGTGGACCCTGAACTTTATGGTCAACTAATATTCGATAAAGGAGGAAAGACTATCCATTGGAAGAAAGACAGTCTCTTCAATAAATGGTGCTGGGAAAATTGGACATCCACATGCAGAAGAATGAAACTAGACCACTCTCTTGCACCATACACAAAGATAAACTCAAAATGGATGAAAGATCTAAATGCAAGACAAGATTCCATCAAAATCCTAGAGAAGAACACAGGCAACACCCTTTTTGAACTCGGCCACAGTAACTTCTTGCAAGATACATCCACGAAGGCAAAAGAAACAAAAGCAAAAATGAACTATTGGGACTTCATCAAGATAAGAAGCTTTTGCACAGCAAAGGATACAGTCAACAAAACTAAAAGACAACCTACAGAATGGGAGAAGATATTTGCAAATGACGTATCAGATAAAGGGCTAGTTTCCAAGATCTATAAAGAACGTATTAAACTCAACACCAAAGAAACCAACAATCCAATCATGAAATGGGCAAAAGACATGAACAGAAATCTCACAGAGGAAGACATAGACACGGCCAACATGCACATGAGAAAATGCTCTGCATCACTTGCCATCAGGGAAATACAAATCAAAACCACAATGTGATACCACCTCACACCAGTGAGAATGGGGCAAATTAACAAGGCAGGAAACAACAAATGTTGGAGAGGATGCGGAGAAAAGGGAACCCTCTTACACCGTTGGTGGGAATGGGCACTGGGGGTTATTCTGTATGTTGGTAAATTGAACACCAATTAAAAAAAAAGAAGAAGAAGAAAAAAAAACACAATGAGATACCACCTCACACCAGTGAGAATGGGGAAAATTAACAAGGCAGGAAACCACAAATGTTGGAGAGGATGCGGAGAAAAGGGAATCCTCTTACACCGTTGGTGGGAATGTGAAGTGGTGCAGCCACTCTGGAAAACTGTGTGGAGGTTCCTCAAACAGTTAAAAATAGACCTGCCCTACGACCCAGCAATTGCACTGTTGGGGATTTACCCCAAAGATACAGATGCAATGAAACGCCGGGACACCTGCACCCCGATGTTTATAGCAGCAATGTCCACAATAGCCACACTGTGGAAGGAGCCTCGGTGTCCATTGAAAGATGAATGGATAGAGAAGATGTGGTCTATGTATACAATGGAATATTCCTTAGCTATTAGAAATGACAAATACCCACCATTTGCTTCAACGTGGATGGAACTGGAGGGTATTATGCTGAGTGAAGTAAGTCAGTCGGAGAAGGACAAACATTATATGTTCTCATTCATTTGGGGAATATAAATAATAGTGAAAGGGAATAGAAGGGAAGGGAGAAGAAATGTGTGGGAAATATCAGAAAGGGAGACAGAACGTAAAGACTCCTAACTCTGGGAAACGAACTAGGGGTGGTAGAAGGGGAGGAGGGCGGGGGTTGGGAGTGAATGGGTGACGGGCACTAGGAGTTATTCTGTATGTTGGTAAATTGAACACCAATAAAAAATAAATTAAAAAAATATAGGCCTTCATTGACTTCCAAAAATGAAATCTCAATGTGTAAACAAAAGTGAAATGTCCTTCTGATGTTGCTATAATGACCCCACAGGGACTTTGATTCCTTTGAGCAATTCACACCCACATAGTATAGAACCCCTTCCACACTTAAGTGCCATGGAGGCAAAAGTGCTGCTATTGCCCACTCCTTAACTTCCTACAAACACAGCTCTCCAAACCAAGCCAAAATCCTTCCACCCAGAATTCTTACACACTCACGTGCGCGCACACACACATGCATGTCATTTGCGCATTCTATTATGAGCCTGATTTAAGAATTTGATATTTGTTTTTACATTGCAGCTTACGTCCCCAGAATTGTTCTACTCTGTATTCGTTCAATCAATTCTAATTTTTCCAGATCATTTAAATCCTTTCTATTGTCTTGCTCTTGATGAATAACAATTGTTCCATATGTACTGCCATAGTTTAGTAACCAAACGTAGAAGTTCTTTACTGTCAAAAACGTTTCAACTTTTTAGCCTTTGGGTGGTGGCATGGCATGGAATGCTCCATTGCACTGACTGCATTTGGAATTCCCAGTCATATTTAAACATGTCTACCTAAAAGTGACAGGGACAATAATATTTTCTAATGAAATCAGACTTCCTACACTGATTTCTTTGTTTTCTTTTCCCGGCAATGAAACATCATCACTGTGTGGTTACACGAGTGGAACTGTACTTTGAGAATTTCTAGGCAAATTAGAAGAGGTACTAGCTCGTGTGCACACATGGGCAGAAACACACCACACAGACTTATAATGAGGTAAGCATGTCATAGGAGCAGATAAGAGGGAGTTAAATGACTGTAGAGAGGAAATATTGATTACAGTTGACTAAGTCAATACAAAGTGTGGGCACTCACCTTAGAACCAAGTTAAACTTCGTTGTAAACAATCATGCCTTCCTGGAGTGCCTTCACTGATATTCCTATTTTCTTTCTCACTTATACCTTATTACATGTACCTACACGTACACATTTCCTTTCATCCATGATCTGCACATCTGTTTGCCCAGTGGTAATTGATTTGACTACTACTAAACTAGGATAGTCATACATCTAATTTTCAGGTGTTTATTGCAACCACACTATTAGATAGCTATTTTCCTAGTTTAGTGATGACGATAAAGACACAGGACTCCTGTGAATTGGGTGTGGCTCTACCTCTACCTAAGCCACAGCTCCTAGCAACCAGCCCCTCTTGTTTGGCTACAGCTCTCATCATGTTCTAGTGACCATTCCTTCTAGTTGCCCCTGCAAACCTAAAGGAGGTATGGGAGCTTCTGAGCTTTGGTAGTCCTAGAAACTTCCTCATTGCTTATCGAATCTCTTAACCCTGCCTGTTCCTCTTTGTTAATAAATAGCCCCTTCATTAAACTCTCTCATTAACCAAGTTAAAGAACCAAAGACTTATTCAACAGCATGAAGGTAAACACTAAGAAAGATGATACAATCAACTAAAAGCTGGGTAGAGAAGATAAGAGAGGAAGGAGGGGAAAAGAGCAAATACCCTAATTTTATCATCGATTCCTGTAAAGGGTTAATGGAGATCATCTAAAACCAAGCATTAAAGCTTTTTTATAAAGTTAGAGTTGCAATTAATGATAATTTCTCAAGCAAAACCAAAAACACACATATACAACACAGTCTGAACAAACAGGCCAGGCAGTGAAACAAGTTTTTAAAACAGAAAGAATAATTTCATAAGACAAAAATGAGACCAAATGTATTTGTCATATGACAATGTACTGAACTTGCCGGCATGAAAAATGTTTACACTGAAGCTCTCTGTTGGCCCCCCAAAATCACCAGCCTGGGTTCAGGGATGAGGAAGGGGACTTTAACCATTAATGAGAAGTGCAAAGTCCCATTGCAAATCAGGTAGAGACAGGGGAAGAGTTAGGACTGCTGCTCCATCAATCCACCACATAACTCATTCACCAAATCACTTTCCAAAAGAAGTAACAATCTACCCTTCCCTCAACAACGGGTCAGAATTGATTTCACTGCAGATGGTGTTTCGTTTTCTTTGGGTTTTGTTTGTTGTCTTTTGCAGGTTTGTTTTTGCAATCTTGTTCATTTTTGTTTTGCACTTTTATTGTAAGGCATATTTCAAAGAATTTTCTGTTTTCATTGATTTCTGAATAGTAATCTATGCCTATCTATACTATTAAGTTCTCTTATTGAGTAGTTTTTCAAAATTGATTTTCTGAGCATATGGTCTATTATCAAAGAATAATTTTACACCTCCTTTCTAATTTTTTAAAATCTCAAGTCCAGTGGTTTATGCTCTAGTCCAATTGTGTAAGTTAATATTCCCCAGAACATCATTATTAATAGTGATGTTAATGGAGATACTTGCTTTATTGCTGACTTTAATGAGAATGTTTCTAATGCATCTTAATTAAGAACTTGCTGGTTTGGGGACAAGAAGGATATATTTTATTATCTTAAGAGCTTTAACAACTTTTCGTACCTTGTAATCCAATTGTTCCTAAGGTATAGGGCTATAACATGTTTTAGAATCATTCATGGATAACTCTTAGGAAAAATAATCTGAAAATAATTCGCTTCTTGAAATCAACCCTCAGAAATTAATCTCAACTGTACAAAAAAATCATATACAAAGATTTTTAGCACTATGTAAGTTGTAGTATGACAACCTAGTGCCATAAGCTGAAAGTATGATTCAGGAAACCAGTGGTTAATGAAGCCACCAACTAGAGGTAATACGGCAGTCATTAAGACATATATTTAAGAAAAATGTAATAGCATTAATAAATTAAAAATATAAGCTACCTGTTAAGCCTAAGTATGCAAAAGTGCATACTTTAAAAAATATTCACAGAAAAATACAACACGAGCAATTTTGTAGTTTTAAACAATAGAACTGTGTTTAATCTTTTTTCTACTTTTCTGTATTTTGAAACTTCAGTGAGAATGTACTGTTTTTATAATAGAAAATAAATAGCAAAATTTATTGAACGGCAGGGAACTTGATATCAACAAGGAGGCCAAGGATGACCTCCACCCCAACATTCTGAAATCACATTGATTTTAAATTAAGCAAAAGAAGTGCAGCCAATTGTTTGACAAATGGTATATTCAGTCAATGCAGTCAGTTAATTAGTTGGACTGATTTTTTTTTTCAAAATTAGTCGGTACGAAGAGCTGCCATAGAATTAAGCCTACTGACTAGATATTTTGGCTTTTCACATGCTCAGCTGCAGGACAAGACTACAGAGGAGGTGATTCTTTTACATCAGAAACCAGAGCAACAGTTACAGCGAGTGCCTGGTCATGTCCATTTGGTCGTATGGGGAAGAGCGATGTCAGGTGTGTATGTTTACACTTTTCTTCCTCAAATGCATAAATATACTTCTATTTATTCAAATTCTTCTTCCTCTCCCACCCCTTACACTTTAAGTATCTAATGTAAGCTTTGTATTTTTGCCTTTTTACCTAGTTGTATTTATCCTTGATGGGCACTGTACTGTGGTAAGGGAAACTGAGACATCAAGAAGACTTATCTTGAAACTTACCTAAAGAGGATGCTCCAAGTCTCATCCATGGTTACTGTTGCTCTAACTTCAGAGTTCCAGGTAGAGGCAGTGGCAGGATTTTTGTCTGTATCCATCTCTTACATTGCATTTGAGTCCATTCCTTTTTCTTAAATTCTCTCTGGTTTTTATTCCCTTTATAACAGTTGCACCTATACAATGAAGATCATTCCATTTAAAAATGTTTAAAAATAGTTATTCAATCAAGATGGCTTGCTCAATGGTCTGTCACTTATCAGTTTTGTGTCTGTCATTCTTGTTCTTTATACCAAAATCTTCAAAGAATTCTCCTGATACAACTTCTAGGTCTCATGCTCCAATTTTCATTTTAACATTGGCAGCTTGTCTTCCCATTATCTTTCAACTGAATACTTTTATAAATTAGTCAGTGCTTTTTATATTAATAACCTGACAACTCTTTCTGTTTGTAATATCTTGCTGACAGGGATATAACTTTCATTTGATGTTGATGGACAAATCTGTACCATTGGTGGACTTTCAAAGGTACTTCTTTACAGAAACATCACTCAATGATAGCCGTGAAGCTATGGGTGTGATTGATTTTGTGTCAGTAAATCTCAACCATAGACCCAGGCATGACTTTAGGATACTCAATAATTATCAACTATTTAATGAGAATATATAACATTTGCATGCCATTTACAGCAAACTTTCACATTCATATCTTATTCTATCTTTCAAATGACCCTGAGAGTGAAGTATTATTGTTGCTAGTAGCAAAAGAACCCAATGTTGAAAGATGTTGAGTAGATGCTTTCCAAAGTCCATTAACAAATGGCAGAAAAGACATTACTGTTTAATCAAATTCTTATCATCATAGGTGGGCAGTAACACCTGCCCCCATAAAGTGAATCTATTAAATTTTAATAACAGCATGATCTTACTACTGTAAGCTTACACTGAAGCAAGGCTGCTGACTGGTCTACCATTAATATTTTTTATTCATTCTTTTAATCTCTCTTGCATATGTGTTGTGTTTGCATAGTTGAGATCAAACTATATGCATATATTATCTATTTCTTTTTCTTTAAAACTCTAATGTGCTCTTTACAAACAGCATTTTAAATGTCTCCATACTTGTTCATCTCATTTCATTTAACCATCTCCTTACCGTTAATCATTTAAGCCCCTTTCATATGCATGCATGGGTGTGTTTCCAGGATCATTTTTATGCATGAGGCATTTCATCTTATTTCCTTAGATAAATTTCTATCAGTGAATGGGAAACTACTAATAATTTTTTAGGTTCTCAATACACTGTGGAATATTCTGCTTCTCTCTCTGCCCCTCACCCACTCAGGTTCTCTCTCTCTCTCTCTCTCTCTCTCTCATAAATAAAATATTTAAAAATAAAATAAATAAATTGTAGCTATCATTTAATTTATACTTTCTCAGTTTTGTCATTGACTAATGAATGCTATACTTATAGCAATATTATTCTTTAGCTTAACTTTCTTTTTTAAAGTAGTATTACAGTTTCATTTTACTTTACCTAATATTATACCATTTCCCAGGTGAGAAGAATATGGTAATAATTCTGCTAAGGTCACATAGCTATGAGTGACAAAACCAGGGAGTGAATCCAGTTTGCTTGACACCTGAGTTTAATCAATAATATCTATTCATGGCCTAAGGCCAAATGTATTTAATTATTCTCACCTTATTACTCTTATTTTTTCTTTTAAAAAGATTTATTTATTTATTTTAGAGATGCAGACATCCCGCTGAGAGCAGAGCCCGACCCTGGGCACCATGTCGCAATCCCCAGATCAGGACCTGAGCAGAAACCAAGAGTCAGATATTCAACTGAGTGAGCCATCCATGGGTCCCACATTACTCTTCTTTTTAAAGAACTTTTCTGACTACTTTCTCAGGATTATTTTTTCAATGCACTTGGAAACAAACTGTCAAATTCCCTCCAACCCCCCACCACACTGCCTCTCTCCAAATTTTGCTATTCAGCATCATCACACTGGATGTATATGTTAATGTACAAGAACTTGAAATTTTTACAATACTCAGTTTTCCTATCTGAGAACATGCCTTTCCATTTATTTTTCTTTTTGGTCCCTCAGTAAAATTTTCTTTATATCACTCCTATAAATTTCTTCATAATTTCAACATGTATTTTTCCCTACTATCATGGAGATATTTGATTTCATTGTTTTCCAGTTGCTATTTATATACTAAAATGTATTCATCTTTAACATCAATTCTTTGTGATTTACCTTACTTCATCCTCTCACTGTTCAAAGTAGTATATCATTACAATCTCTCCACTTTTTCACATAAATTATCATATCATCTGCCAATAATAAGAGTGTTCTCTGTTCTGTTGCAGTGTTTGTATTTCTCATTTCAATCTCCTTTCTTTGGAATGTCCAAAAAATATTAAATATTACATGTTCTAGTGAGCATCATTTTCCTTTTCCTGACTTTATCGAGAATTCTTCAAGTGTTTTATTAACTTAGATTTTTAAGAGCAAGTTTTTCATAGAATCCTGTAAAATTGGGTTTTATTTTTATACATAGATAAACAGAGACACTTCCAAATGTCTTTCCCCAAGAGAGATGTATTTATATATTTCCCCAAGAAAGATAGAGCTATATAATTTTTAAAATATGCATTTAAAACTCAATGCTCTCTCACTTCTAGCAAAAGACTGTATTTTTAGATTGAGATTGTTATAGTTCTGTCATTTTTAATCTAAATTTACTCTAAATTATCATTTTGAGAAATTGATTTTTGTCCCATAGAGTTACTTAGAACTTTAATACTTTTGTGACATCCCTGTATTAAAAAAATTTTTTTAAAGATTTTGTTTATTTATTCTTTAGACACACAGAGTGAGAGAGGCAGAGACATAGGCAGAGGGAGGAAAAGTAGGCTCTGTACAGGGAGCCCGATGTGGGACTTGATTCCAGGACTCTGGGATCACACCCTGAGTTGAACGCAGACAACCACTGAACCACCCAGCATCCCCCCATATTAAAAACTAATGAAAGGTAGTTCTGAACAATTGAACTGTGTACTCACTTTGATCTTTTAGCTTATCACCTCTTTGAAAAAGTTTCAATGAAATATTTTTAGAGTAAATAATTAATTTCACACATCATGGACAAGAGTTCTCAAGTTATCCTGGATCTTTCTGTTTTTAAAAAGGGTGAAGTGTAAGAAGCCAGAAGTTATGAATACAGTCTTTGAAAGACACACACATCTGCGGGCAGTTTTTCTTAGTGTTAAAAAAACTTGGTCCTGGCCTTTCAATCACTGTAAGGAGACTGACGAACAAATGAAAGGTTCTTTCCTTCAAAGTTAAATGTTATTCCAGCCTCAGCATGTTATTATGATAGCTTGCATCCAGATACCCAGTGGGCAGGGAGGACACGCAGGCAGTAATAGAAAGGGTGGCTGCCTTCAGCAAAACACAGCAAACTAGTGACTTGTCTTTCTATGAAGTGTTTTCATTAACTTCAGTTTCCAGGGAGAGAAAGGGAAGAACACGGCTGGTTTGAGTTCAATAAGATGATTTCAAAAAGTTGTCTTAGGTGGTTTCAGTGTTTACTGCCTTAACTGGAGCTACCCAACAAAAAGCTGCAGACCACTTGGCATAAACAACGAAAGTTTATTTTCTCTTAGTTCTGAGAGCTAAAAGTCCAATATCAAAGTGCCAACATGATCAGTTTCCAGTAAGGGTTCTCTTCCTGGCTTGTAGACAGCCTGTTCTCTTTCTGGCCTCACATGAGGACAGAGGAAAGAGTGAGACAGTAAGCTCCATGAGGTCTCTTCTAATCAAGGCACTGGTTCTGTCACAAAGACCTTGCCTCACAACATCATCCAAACCTAATTATCTCCCGAAGTCTCCATCTCCAAAAACCATCATACAGATGGGTGGAGGGCACAATTCAGCATTAACATCCCACCCCTGGACGGTGAAAATTCATGTCTTTCTCATGTGTAAAATCTTCATTTCTTCTCAACAAGCCAAAAATCTTAACTTGTTTCTACATCAATTCTAATGTCCAAAATCTCCCCCCAAATCATCTAAATCAAATATGGGTGATGACGAAAGGTACAATTGATCATGAGGCAAAATTCCTGTCTAGCTCCGAACTTCTGAAAGCAGACAAATTAAGTGCTCCCAAAATACAGTCGTTAGACAAGTGTAGGATAGACATTCCCATTCCCCGAGGGAGAAATCAGAAGGAAGAAAGAGGTGACATATCTCAAGCAAGTTCAAAAGCTACCAAAACAAATTCTATTAGATGTTAAGTTTGGAGAATTATCCTCTTTGGCTCCATGTCCTGCCTTCCAGACCCAATAGGGTCTGGCTTCCATGGCTCCTTGCACCAAAATCCATATTAGTTGAGGTTCCCCAGAAAAACATATTATTTATATATATGTAATATATATACATATAAAATACATGTATACATAATATGTCTGTATATTATACATATACATAATATATATGTATTTATATAGTATATATATATAAACATATTTATGGTCTGGAAGCCAGACCTTAGAATGTATACATTTATGTATAATATATAAATATGTTTTATATAAAACACATATATATGTATTATTTATATGTATTTTATTTATATATATAAATATTTATATATTATAAATATTATTTAACTTATATATAAATTATATATTTTAATATTATTTATTTATATATTAGATTATATATTAGATTATATATATTAGATTATATATATTTTATATATATATATATATTAGATTTAGAGAGCTGAAGACCCAGGAGAGCTGATGGGGTCGGAGTCTAAGTCCAAAGAATTTACAACCTGGTGAACCAATGGTGTCCTGTCCAAAAATTACCAGGCTTGACACCCAAGAAGAGCCAATTTTTCAGTTCAATTCTGACGGCAGGACAAGACCATGGCCAGGATCCAAGAGTCACCAGCCTTTAGTCTTTTAGTTCTAATCAGGTCATCAACTGATGGCACAAGGCCCATCCATGTTGGGGAGAGCAATTTGCTTTACCCAGTCTACCCGTGCAGATGTTAATCTCATTCAGAAATACCCTACGACAAACCCAAAATAACGTGTGGCCAACTGTCTGGACCCCCCACGGCCCAGTCAAGTTAACACATAAAATCAACCATCTTCTTCCTGTGAGATTTTCCTTTGACCACGAAGAGGGAATGAAGACAAATATTCCCCACAGCCTTCTGTGTCTATCTACTCGTCTTAGAAATGTCTGTCTCTATCTCAGATTTTCTGTCTTCAAGAACAGCATAATATGCCTGCCAGGGCTAAGATGCTCAACATATGGATGTTTGAAAATCTCTAGATGAAAAGCAAAATGTTTCAATTTTATGTCATGGAGAAACAGCTGTAGTGTGTTAGTTTAGAGCAGTGTTATGGAAAAATGTTACATAAATTGCTATTTCAGGTAAACATTCCAATCTTTTTATTGACCTTTTAAGGGAAAATTTCTCCTCCACCCTTTTGGGGTCTCTGGCTGGGCCTAGGAATTAAACTGACATTGAGCAGAAGAAAACCATACACATTTTATTTAGTAATTTTGATATGTCCATGGGAGCCTTCACAAGAAAAGTGAACACCCTAAAGAAGTAATTAGAGCCAAAGGCTTACATACTGGACCAGGCAAAGAGTAGTAAATTGTAAAAATGTGACAAGACAAAGGGGTTTGGTCAGGGTAGTTAATTATGGGAAAGTAACTAGAAAGATAAGAGTTAAAGCCTGTGCCCACAGATTTCTTGGCCTTGACTCCCTGTCTTGGTGATAAGAATGTTTTCCTTCCCCCTGGTACAGGTTGGGCACCTTTCAGATGGGAGTTTTATCTCCTGCTTTCAGGAAGAAAAAGGAAGGTCAATGTGCCCTTCATGCATCTACTGTTTTTCAAGTGCCTTTAATTCAAAATAATCAATATGCCAGGATGGCATATTTTGGGGTGGCTTGCTCTGAACCCCTACAATCTCTACCAACACCTTCCCACAAAGGAAAATTCTACTATAAAACATCATTAAAATAAAATAATTGCCATTTTAACATTAAGTCAGCTTTTAAACTGAGAATATTATATTGTCTCATATTAGAAATGATAGCAATTTTATATTCTGGAAAGAGATCTGGCCTAGGAACAGATATTCTGGGTTTAAATTTTGTTATTGAAAAAGTCCCTTACCTTACATGACTCACCTTCCTGGTCTTGGAAATGGAAATAGGGCTGTTCTGAGTAGTAAGGGAGACAAGGTATGGAAAAGACTTTGGTGTATTCCGTTTTTAAGAATGCATTATTGGGTGCCTGGGTGGCTCAGTGGTTGCACATCTGCCTCTGGATCAGGTTGTGACCCCAGGGTCCTGAGATAGAGTCCTGCACCAGGCTCCTTGCAGCAAGCCTGCTTTTCCCTCTATGTCTCTGCCTCTCTCTTTGTGTCTCTCATGAGTAAATAAATAAAATCTTAAAAAAAAAAGAATGCATTATTATGTGGCTTTAAGGGTATTTTATTTTAGAGAAGTTTTGAAATTATCTTGCAAAGTTATAATCTGTGTTACAAATGTCCATATTTACTGTTGTTCTCCTCACAGGTACAGATTAGATAATTTCCCAATGCAATTGCAAATTTGTGTAATGAGTTTTCATCCATATTAAACACACACTCACACATGCACAGTAAGGGCTATTAGCAAGTATTCTGAATAAAAATAGCTGGAATGTTACTCATCCATTAGAAATGACAAAACCCACTATTTGCTTCGAAGTGGAGGGACCCGGAGGGTATTGTGCTGAGTGAAATAAGTCAATCGGAGGACAAACATTATATGGTCTCATTCATTTGGGGAATATAAAAATTAGTGAAAGGGAATAAAGGGAAAGGAGAGAAAATGAGTGAAAATATCAGTGAGGGTGACAAAACATGAGACACCTAACTCTGGGAAATGAACAAGGGGTAGTGGAAGGGGAAGAGGAGGGGGGGTTGGGGTGACTGGGTGATGGGCACTGAGGGGGGCACTTGGTGGGATGAACACTGGGTGTTATGCTATATGTTGGCAAATTGAACTCCAATAAAAATAAATAATAAATAAATAAATAAATAAATAAATAAACAAGCAAATAAATAAATAATTAGCTAGCTATTATTCTCCCCTCTTCCAACCTATGCACACATGTTCTCTCTCAAACAAATAAATAGAATCTTAAAAAAAAAAAAAGCGAAAAATAAACAGCTAAGCCTTGCCCTTGAGCCACTTATAGTCTAGTGGAGAAGGAAGATGTCAACCCAATAATCAACTAAATGTAAAATTGCAATGCAGTGATGGCATAAGAAGAGGGTTTCATCAAGTCAGGAAGAATAGGAAGAGCTTCTTTGGAAAAGGACACTTAAGCTAAGATTTGTCTAGCAGCTGAGTAGGAATCAATGGAGGAAAACCTGGAGACAAGAATTGTTTAGTCTCGGGTATAAGCCCAAAGAAGGAGCATGGCCAGTTCACAGGACAGAATGAGGGCCAGGAGGTTTATAATGTTTCAGGAAAGCTTGAATGGGGGATGAAACCAGGTGAGGGAGTCCTAAGGGGCCTGTTTTAAAACTCAAATTGAGAAGTGACAGGACGGGGAAGCGAGAATTCAGATAGTGAATTCACTTGATCATGCAAGCTTTGAAAAGTACTGAACTTATGGGGAAATTCAGGCTTATTTCCAAGAGAACACTGTGCAAAGATACACATTAGGGCTTCTGGGCATGGAAAAATGAGTAGGAGACAGTCCTGGGGGTCAAGAAGCCCTCAGAAATGCCGGTAAAGTAGTTATCCTAAGGGGCTCACCTGTGTGTTGTCTGGCCTGTTTGCATTGTCAGTGAATACGGGGCTCCCTCTGCCAAAGAGCATCTATTAGAGTCACAGGGAGGTCAGAGAACCACAGAGAAGCCCTGCTGCTGCCCCACTACTGTGCCTCACACCTTGAGCAAGCACATACTGCATCCTACATTTACAGAGCCCCAATCCCCAAGTTTGGGAAACGTCTCATAGGATTCTTAGGCATCTCACCTCCTCCTGAATTATGTTTCTTTCAAGCATCACACGTTTCCTGCTTAGACATTCAGACCACACATTAATTCATTTCTTCAACCTTTACTAGAACACTGTCTCTTAGTGAAGGACTGTTTTTTTTTTTTCAAAAAGAAACTAGGATTATATAACTTCTAAAAATGATTGCTTTTCCAAATAGCAAAAGCAAAAATCAACAAACAGAACTACATCAAACTCAAAAGCTTCTGCACAGCAAAAGAAACAACAAAATGAAAACGCAGCCTACAGAGCAGGAGAAAATATTTGCTAACCATATATCAGCTAAGGGGTTAATATAAAAAAAATACATAAAGGATGAATACAACCGACACCCAAAAAATCTGATTTAAAAATGGGTGGAAGAGCTACAGTTTTTTTCAAAAGAGGACATCAAATTGGCCAACAGGCACAGAAGATGCTCAACATCTCTCATCACCAGGGAAGAGCAAATCAAAACCAGCATGAGCTATCACCTTGCACCTGTGAGAATGGCCATTATCAAGGAAACAAGAGGCAGCAGGTGATGATGAGGATGTGGAGAAAAGGGAACCATTGTCACTGTTGATAGGAATGTAAATTAGTCCAACCACTATGGAAAACAATATGGAGGTTCCTCAGAAACATAAAAATAGACCTACCATATGACCCAGCAATTCAACATCTGGGAATAAACCAAAAAAAATTGAAAGCAGGAGTTCAACAAGATATCTGCACCCCCACATGGATTGCAGCACCATTCACAAGAGCCAGGATATGGAAACAACTCGAATCCCCACCAACAGATGAATGGATTAAAACTTTGTGCTACATATACACGATGGCCATGAGAAGGAAGGATCTCCTGCCACATACAAAAACATGGGTGGACCTTAGTACATTATGTTAAGCAAGATAAGCCAGACAGAGAAAGACAGGTACTGTGCAATATCACATATATGTGGAATCTAAAAAAAAAAAAAAAAAAAAAAAAAAAAAATTCAAACATACTTTTTTAAAAAAGCAAACAGAGTAAAACAGTGGTTATCAGGGGATAAGAGCCAAGGGGGATAAGACTGATGGTATTTAAGGGTACAAATTTGTAAAAATAAATAAATAAAAAAACAAACAAACAGATAAATGGGTACAAACTTGTAACAAGTACTAAGAGAGCCATAGATACTCAATGTGCACTTAATTGAACATAGACAATAATATTGTACAATAAGTAATGTGATAAATATTGTTACAACAACCACATTACAATATATAATCAGAGTAACACCATATAGACCTGACATTTATACAATGTTACATGTCAAATTATCCAACAAAAAAAAAATCACAAAAATAAATGAAATTGGTTGTTTTGGCAGGAAGAGAACAACAGAGCAGCCCTGAGAGGTAGTTGCTGAGCAATCAGCCATGCTCTCACTAGCTGAGTAGACAGTCTTGGAGCATGAACAAGCCAGACTCGTGTGTCAATCAAATGACTGGTGACTCCCTGATATGCATCTTTAGGGTGCTGAGCAAGGCCAAGGGTGCAGCTTTTGCCCCTTTATGAGAACATGCCAAGGCCAGGGATGCCTGCAAGACTGAGATGTTAATGTCCCTCTATTCTTTCTAGAAACTATCAGAAAAAATTTTAAAGTATCTGAATGTCCAAAAAAAGGTCTTTTTCTACCCATCAAAGAGGTAGTTTTAAATTGTTTACTATTGGTTCTGATTGACCTAGTCTTTAACCTAGAAAATCCTACCTCAGCCAAATGAAATCCTGCAGAATCAAGAAACAGAGCAAAGTAAAGAAGGGAAGGAAGAAAAAATCACACTCATACATGAGAAAAAAAAGAAAGGTTTTTGGATCAGCCTTTGGATCAAAGGCTCAGAGAGTGAGATTTATTTGGGGGCATAAAACGGCTATTTAGAAGATACCACTTCAAGTGGACAAATTAAACTATCTAATATCCAAGTGATGTCACAAGCCAAAATTAACGTCTAAATTAAAATTGCACGAATCAAACCATGTGCTCATTATGACCAATATAGTCATTCTAATCCAGGTAGACAATCTGTGGTTTTTACTTTTAAATTAAAATACAGTATAGCTGGACAGAAAACTCATCAGAAAATATAACATGATAATTATACAGTAACACACTTTCATTTGAAAATAGGATATTGATCACTGGGATGATGCACATTTGTTATGCTCTAATGCATTTCAACATACCAAAGTGAGATGATAGATCTGGGGTAATTATATAGAAATTGACAGCCCATTTATCACTGTTTGTGGTTATTTCACAGCATTGGCATTTCCATGAATTATGGCATGTCATCCCATGTGTATACAAATGTTAAATCATTTATGGCAACAATTGATCATTAACTACAGCATATGCTGAAAGGTGGCACCTATAAGACATTCAATTAAAGGAGTGAATTCGGTGTGTAGGTTTTGCGATTAATTTGACAGGCACGCTGAAAATTTTAAAGGTGACTCATATTTCATTCATTTTGTTGTTTCTATCTATAAAATGTTACTGAAACAAGATGAAGGAGCATGCTGAGAGTACGAAGTATTTTTCAAACCAGAAATAGCCTGTATTGATATACCTCTGTTAGGGAATACGAACTACCTGGTATCTGGGAGGGATAGCTCTATCACCCCAACTTCCAGGAGATTTTGTTATCCAAATTTCTGAGCAGAGAGTAAGATTGGTTACTAATTGTTCTAGAACTGAAGTGAGGAAAAACAGAAAACAGAAAGATGGAAAAAAAAAAAAAAACAGCAACCCAAGAGACAGAAATTGGAATAGGCAAAGAACAAAGAGAATGAAGAAAGACCTAAGACAGGGTAGGGGAAAAGAGAAAGAACAGAGAATTAAATTTGTGAACAAAAGTTTCATTCAAATTCAATTTAATTCAACACATATTTAAAGAGCATATACTAAGGGCCAATCACCCTGACCTTATTTGCCAAAATTAAGGTCTTAACTAAAAGGTTCTTTGGCTCATTTCTTTCCTTTTATTTATACCATGAGCACTCAACTTCAAGTACTTAATTCCTTGTTCCTGGATTATTTTAAGAGGCTCATAACTATTTACTGGCTACACAAGTCTCTCAATTTTTGCATTTCCTATATATTAATGCCAGATTAATTTCCATATCCATCATACTCTCTTGGAAAATATTATTCCTCTTTTCAAAAGCTCTCAGTTGCCTACAGGAAAAAAATCAACTTGATTCAACTCTTTCTGCTTTGTAATATTAGTTGAGGACAGTAGCATAAATGGGGACAATGTTGTTGGCGCTCCCCCCCCAAAGCCCTAATTTTTACATTCACTGATTTCCTTAAGTGTGACAACTTCCACTATAGTTGATTTCAAACTACCATCTGACATCATTGAACCACTTGATATTCTGGGGCCAAGTAGGGTACAGGGCAGGGCTGCCCACAGGGATAAATTATTCATTTTATCCACCAAACTGGTGTGGTGTCAAATGCTTCCCAAAAAGTTGTTAGGTTCTAAACAATTGCACATAGTAAACGTGGGTCATAAATGAAATGCAAATCATACACCAGAATAAAATAATGTAAAATCCCTTATTCAGAAAAAAAGAGGGTTTATATCTTTTACTTGCCAAGTGCTAATCTAATACTTAAAGAAACAAAAAGTTAGGAAGAACCACCTAGATGCCCAGATGTCTCTGTGGCATCCTAGGTCGCATTCACAGGCCCAAAGTATTTTTGCATAGGCAACCCCTCAGATCTCTCCCAGGTGATTCTGAAAATTGGGAATAGTCTCTGGTTTTCTGTGTGCATCAGCCCTCTTGCCTGCCACACAGTCTAGGCCATTTTATTCCTCCCTTGGGCCCTGCCATCGATGGATCCCCTGTCTCTACCAAGACCCACAGCAGGAAGTCTACCCCCGGCACCCTCCGAAAGCACAGCCACCACACCTGCCCTAGCAGGGCACTGCGAGAGTGCCGGTGCCTGCCAACATCCCCACCAGGCTGCCAGGGCCCCATGTCAAGGGCTGACATTTGAGCAGAGGGCAACTGTGCCTGATGTCATGAGTCTTGTTATCTGTGCTGGATTTCCTGTCTCTTGTTCTAACAAAAGCTGCTGGCATTGTCTTCTGTTGCAATGCGATTGTTTTGGCATGAGTGCTGCTGATGCTTTGCATTCTCAGTGCTCTAAGCCTGTTAACATGTTCTTGGTCTTCCAATGCTGCCCTCTGCGGAGAGGCTTTTGACACAAGTCCATGAAGCTAGCAGGAAGATGCCCAAACAAAGGAAACCATGTTTCCCCAAGTTACCCATACAGCCAAGGAACCTGACCATGACTTTTCATTTGCCCTTGGGTGGAGGTCTGTCCAACCAATGCAAACAGGGGTCAAGATTTTGGTTTGGTCTGAGGATGGGGACTGGCAAGGCTTTCTTATCTGCTAGAGAGCTGGAGGCTGAGATGTACCTGGCATGGAGCCTTTTTGGAAGGGAGGTGCATGCAGATAGGGCACCAGTAGAGCCAAATCATGGCCAGCTCTACCTTATGATTGTTAGTGCAAATTTCTTGGATCAGAAACATAGACTGAGTACAGAAGATTTGGCTGCTCGATGAATTCTGGTATGCTCTTTCCTACGCTAAACAAGTCATAGGCAACTATGTAGCCCAGAAGAGACTACAGATAAAGGAAATACTGAATAGAAATATACTGTCTTGACTCCTGCTTCCAACAGTATCATTGGCAAAACGAATCAGGAACCTACAGCATGTTGGCATGTGGTCTCTGCCCACCAGTCAGACCCATGGTCACTGAGATGAGATGCTTTCCAGAGGGAAAGCACCGGCTTCCCAGGCAGAGGTAGAACTGGGATCCAAGGGGCTGAGTTGGTGACTAGCCAGTGGGATAACCAACTGCAGGCCCCAAGCAGCCCCTCAGAGCTGCTGGCTCCATTGTACATACAACCTCCGTATTGGAAACTATCCTTTAAAATGCATGGCAGAGAGGTGTGCTGCTCACTAAATGCATGTTCCTCCATTCCCTTAGCCGTTGCAGACAGGGGCCATTGAAGTAATGCTGGCCAATGGACAATGATGGAAAAGACATTAATCCCAACAGAGCCAAAGTATTTAAGATCCGAGGAGCCGCCCTCCGGCCCTCCTTTCCTCTGCCACAGCAACTGCAGCCTGCACACACTGACATGTTCTTGCTCTCCTTGTCTTGGTAAAATTCAGCCTCCCACCAACCACTTGGACTCTACAGAATAAAACATAAACCTTTGTAACGTTAAGTCACAAGATTTGAGGACTCATTGTTTGCAGCGTTCTATCCCGACTAGCACACCTACTTTGTCTCAGCAGAACTTGCCAGTCTCTGCCTAATGAATCCATGTCCTTATCTTGTCTGTTCTTTACTTAGGATCCCATTCCTAGTTTCTAGCTCATCTTTAGGTCTTCCCTTATTTCTTGATCCACTGGTATTCAGAGTATGAACTTGAATGCGGGTGGAGTGTTCTCTGTCCTCACAGGTAGATTTGTGTAGCTGCCACAGCAGTGTAGATAAATGACCGTCCCACCACCACAAGGACCTCCCTCTGGGCACCCTGTTAGAACCACCCCCACCCCTCGGCCCCCATTCCTAATCCCTGGCAACCACTAATCTAAGATTTTGTCATTTCAAGAATGTTGTTAAGTGGGATCATACAGTACGTAACCATTCGGGATTGGCTTTTTTCACTCAGTGTTACACTCTGGAGATACATCCAGGTTGCAGCATGTGTCAATAGCTCATTCCTTTTGATTGCTGCGTAGTATTCCTTGATATACTCACTGTCCTGTTGAAGGACATCTGAGTGGTTTCCAGTTTTTGGCTATTCCAAATAAAGCTGCTATGAACATTAAAAAAAAAAGGGGGGTGGGGTGGGTAAAAAAAGGTGGACCAGGAGACATTGGGTGCAGAGGCAGAGAACATTTTTAGGGAGTGTGGCTCCTCTTGCATACCTGAACATGCCCAAGTGAACTCTAATCTCAAATCGGGATCTTCATTATATACCTGTGTTAAAACTGCAATCACAATGACCGCTTTTCAGAGGTAAAACCTCCAAGAGAGCATCATGCATTTCTTATCACCGTGTGACCAGCACTAGAATCAACATTATTATAATGTATAGGATCTAGTTGACATTGTTAATGCTACAGTGTTTAGAAACAGAAAGTGGAAATGTTCCCACTTCTACTTAAATGTCATGGACAAATTATACCACACTGAAACCTATGATGAGAAGAAAATAATTATAGATTGAAAAAAATACCCTGTACTATTCTCTCACCATTTGAAAAGCACATAAAATGTATTTATGAGATACATTAAAGAGCTTACTTTGCTAGTGTCCAACTCTAAATGACCATTTCCAGTCTCCTCTAGGGTATATTTTTATAACAATATCAATTTATTATAAAGGTCAATATTTTCTCTCTTTCAAACTCTTTCAAGTGGGTTTCTAAAGTCCATTTTCTAAAGTATTTAAAATTCTAATAAACCGCTGCAAAATTACCAGGAAAGTCCCATGGGATTTTCTCTTTTTTAAACATACTATTTGATGGAACATCAACCTGGGTAACAGTAAAATATCATTAAGTAAAGGTCAGCTCTGAAAAACAAAGAACAAAGGCAAAAAATAACATCAGGCATCTTGGAGACACTGGAGTCAATGGAGTTGTTCGATGAGGTCTTTCAGGGTTTGGAGCGTGAAGTTCTTAAGGGTTGGTTTTCCAAGGAAATCAGGATACCCATCCTGCAGGAAGGCTCAGTTGGCTTTCTCTCTTTCTCCCATTGTTTGGATCAAGTCAATCCATTGATACCTTACTCAGACACTGTGCCCCTTGGAGGTGAAAGGAGCTTTACACACTCAAGACTTTCTCTTAGTAATCTTTGCAACCACAAATGCTATTTTAGCAGGTGGTGCTCAATGCAGAGATTTGCTGGATGAAGAAATTAGTATTTTCTGTGTCCTAAGACATGTCTACAAGTAAAAAATTCAATCGGTTAAGTTACTTGTCTGCAGGGCAACTCTCTTTGGTTTGATACTTTCCCCGCTGAGTTTTCTGGACCCACCAGCTACTGTGTCAATCAGCAGGCATGAGCAGAGTTTTCACCTCACACCCCATCCTCAGCATTCTACCAAGAATGGGTCGGGGTGAAGGGAAAGAAGGTTTTCTTGGTCGGCTGTGCCTGAGTGTAGAGCTCTCACTGCAATGACCCTGGCTGAAAGGTGTTCTTCCTTCTTGGCAAGATTTCTTTGATGCCACACTTGCTAGATGGTTCCTTTAGAGGGGCAGCCTGCCCAAACCAGCAGAAGTCTGGATTTTGAGGTCATTGCTTTCTTACTTATTCCTCACTGGCTTGCTTGCTTTCCCACCAAGGGATGAGATTCCTGGGTGTCCATAGGGAGAAGGGGCCGTGCTCACATGTTTGGAGAACGAGATCTATTTCAAGCCTGGATTAAAGTTGCCTCACCTGCAATACAGCCAAGATCACCACTCATAGTGCAGTTTGGGCCCAAAGCCCAGCTAATAACCCACTAGTCCTTGTCCTTCATGCATATCTTCTTTTCTTCCCTCAGAAGCTTCACAGAAGCAGTAGATATTGCACCTCTGGGGTTCTGTTATCTATATAGAAAAGTCTCTTACCACAACACTTCCCTTGATATAGCTCAGGACTGTTTCACTTCTGATAGTTTAGCAGCATTGCTTCATATTGACACAAACCAATAAAAATGGACTCATAAAGAAGCACAATTAAAAATCACCATTTTGACTGAGGCCATCACATCCTGTTCTATCTCCTTGTTAGAAAGAAAGGGGAAGGGGCTCCTGGTGAAGCGTCTGCCTTTAGCTCATGATCTCAGGGTCCTGGGATTTAACCCTGTGTTGGGCTCCTTGCTCAATGGGGAGCCTGCTTCTCCCTCTGCTCCTCCCCTACTTGTGCTTTCTGTCAAATAATTAAATAAAATCTGAAAGAAAGGAAGAAAGAAAGAAAGAAAGAAAGAAAGAAAGAAAGAAAGAAAGAAAGAAAAAATAGAAATTTTAAAAAAATGATGACTTTAGTATTCATTCATTGTTAAGTCTTACAAATGAATGGATAGTAAGACAACCTTGAAATTGTCATCTGGTTTAAAACTATAAGAAATTCTGTTCTTCGTACTTTTTAAAAATACGTATGCAGGTCAACTCTGTCCATGTTGAAAGGTCAGCTTGTGAGAGGTGCCTGTCACCCTTATCTCTGAAAGAGGACATGGAGGGATTTTTTTTTCCCTCTGCTTAAGGTACCTTCTAAACAGGCATGGTAGGAATTCAATATACTGTTTCTGAATTGATACCACCTGGACATCTACCAATTAGGAGTACATAGAGGGCAATTACTAAGTCACCATGGCCATATAAACCTATGCAGAAAGGTCCTTTTGGGCTTTTTATGCTGCCAACACCCTCTCAGCAACGGAAAACAGATTTGCGTAGAAAGGCCCCTGAGCCCACTTTTGCCCGGTGTGAGGTCGTATGAAACACACCCAGGCAGCAGATGCAAAATCCTGTCTTTTCTCTCTATCTGCAGAAGACAACGGTAATTGTGCCTTCCATCTCTAGTCTACCCGGCTAGTCTAAAATCCATCTCTGTGCTGCCACTGTGTAGAAATACTATACATGGAACCATCCCAAACCTTTACAAGGAGAATTGGGATAGTGAAGTTGGTCTAGTACTTGGGGTTTTGATCAGAACACAGATTCTAATCCAGAGTCTGTCACTAACCATGGGCAAATTGTCTAATCCCCTAAACTTCAGTTCTTCCGTACATAAAATGGGTACATTATAAACTTCCTTGACAGGCCTCCATAGCTGCTATAAGGATGAAAGCAGTGATGCTCAACTTTAAGCATGCCGTAGAATCACCTGGAGGGCTTGTTAAACCACAGATGGTTAGGCTCCAGTGCCTAATTTTATAGGACTGGGTAAGGGTGGCTGAAATTAGCATCCCCAGGAAATTTCTAGATGTAGCTGATACTACTGGTCCAAAAACCACAGGCTGGAAACCACTGAATTAAAGGAGAAGAGATAGACCTCCTTCAACACAAGGGAAACCCCAGCATCTCTGGCTCAAACCTCACCTTGCCCTGTCTTCCCAAATTTCTATTACCCTCCCCCCAAAAAATCCTGTTTCTTTTCTGGCTACCCTCCCCACCATCATGATGAATGTGCGATTCATTTCTGTATCCTCAGAGCCTAGGGTAAGACTGACTCTACCTTAGCCATTTAATTTTTAAAAATCCGTAGAATTAATTAATATATTTAAAAGTGTTTAGAAAGAGTAAAACACTATATATATACAGGAGGGACTTACATTGATCATAGAATATTGTGCTATGTATAAAGATATCCCAAAATAGATTGAGCCATCTAGGGCTAGAGGGCAACTGTGTTCCACGATGCCATTCAGGAATCCACGTGTTGGGACACCTCAGTGGCTCAGTGGTTGAGTGTCTGCCTTTGGCTCAGGTCGTGATCCTGGGGTCCAGGGTTCGAGTCCCACATCGGGCTCCCTGCAGAGAGCCTACTTTTTCCTCTGCCTATGTCTCTGCCCCTCTCTCTGTGTCTCTCATGAATAAATAAATAAAATTTTTAAAAAAGCCACCTATCTTCCAATTTGTTGCTCCACATCTTCTGTGGTGTTGTCCTCATCTACACAGTCACCAGCATGGCCATAAAAACCATGTTTGCAGCCATAACCATATTCCAGCCCACTGGAAGGGAAGAAGAAATTCTGGACCAAGGAGAGGGATTCATCCTCCTGGGCATGGATTGGCTGACTCTTTGATACATCACTGCCACCAATAGCTGCAGGGGGAGCAGGGAAATGTAGTCTCCATGTGGCCATGCCTGTGTCCTGTTAAAATTTAAGGATTCTATCAAAAGATAAGAGAGGAAATGCATGCTAGGGTACAAACAGAAGCATCTGCCATGGGAGATACTTTTTGGCCACTAGAGTATCTAGGTGAACTCATCTCCCCACACATTTCCTCAACCCTGCTCCCCAGAGTTTAGACTCCAAAGACCTATCCTGTTCATGCCTCCAGCCCAAAGGTCAGGATCTCTGACCTGAAAGGGGAATTTGATAGAGAACAGCTCATATTTAATAGCACCTTCAAGTTCTACGTGCTTCTTTCCACATCCTATTGGCCCATATTCAGTCAACCTTGTGGCGAAGAAGGCTGAAAATACAGGTTCCAGCTTGGGGGTCATGCCTTCACCTAACCCCTAGGCTTTTGATTTAGTTCTTCTTATAAAGCGATTTGGAGAATCCCTTTACTTCTTGAAGGGAAACTGAATTGTAATTAATTTCTATTCAGGTATATGACATTCATCTTTTTTTCTCTGAGATTGCTTCCCTCATTATAGATGTTCAATGACTGCTGAATTGTTTTCTAAATAGAAAAATTAATAGCAGCACAAACAACTGGATGCTAGGTGTACAAATCAGAAGAGTTTCACCCTTTTAAAATAGCCCACCAATTAATTTAGTATACCAATATGCCATGTTATTTCTTGAGCATTACAGATTAAAGGAGTCACATTAGATTTATGTAACATGGTCAGATGTTTTTTAAACTTTTTTAAAAAGAATTTTATTTATTTATTCATGAGAGACACAAAGAGAGGCAGACACATAGGCAGAGGGAGAAGCAGGCTTCTTGTGGGGAAGCCTGATGAAGGACTCGGTCTCGGGATCCCGGGATCATGACCTTAGCCAAAGGCAGACGCTCAACCACTGAGCCACCCAGGTGCCCCAACATTGTCAGATTTTTAGTGAGCACTATTGCAAACAAAGCCTTTTATGATATACACAAGATGAAAAAAAGTTGTTATAATACCATTAACTATTACAGCCAGGGATGCCTGGGTGACTCAGTGGTTGAGTGTCTGCCTTTGGCTCAGGTTGTGATCCGGGTCCTGGGTTCAAGTCCCACATCGGTTTCCCCACAGGGATCCTGCTTCTTCCTCTGCCTGTGTCTCTGCCTCTCTCTGTGTGTGTCTCTCATGAATAAATAAATAAATAAATACTCTTTCTTTAAAAAAAAAACTATTACAGCCACTTTTCATAATTAAAATTCAAAAACAGAAGAACTAGAATGTATTGTCCCACTGATAATCTGCAACATAAATGCACACCGACACCATCTATCAATGGGCAGAAATGGTTATCATTTATTAAGCATTCATAAAACATACACTAGCTGATTTCAATTGTTATTTTCTATGTCCCCCAACAATTCCGCAAGGAGGGATCTTTGTTCTCACTCTTAAAATAACACATCAAAATTCAGAGAGGTTAGGTAACTTATATTTTGACACTGAAATCCCAGGTGTTTGGTAACATCAAGAATTTCTTTGTTGAGTGTTTAAAGAATGAGTGGATAGTGTGTAGGTACAGCCTGACCTAATCAAATGTTGGCACAATAAAGACTTGATGTATAAAATACGTTCTTCTCTCTTATTAAAGTGCATGATGCACAGGACTGACAACTCTGATTATTTTTGAGAAAGGGTTCTGTGGTAGTATTATGCTTTCCAGATTGATTCTAGTTGTCTTCCTAACTGAAGGCATTTACATAAAGACAAGACTTTGTTTCCAAAGACTGTAGCTGTTGCCTGAAGTCACGATGCTCCCTTTGGGTATGACAATTACTTCCATCATAACGAATTGAGAAATAACATATAGAAGCAAAATTGGTTCTAAATTAATGGCTTTTACAAGTTTCCCAGGGAGCTGTCTTAACATTTTTATGTTCCGTATCAATTTCCAGCATGAGAACATTGCAAAACTATACTAAAAGGAAAGTCAAGGTAACCGTGAGAAATAAGTTTTGCCATCTGGATTAGAGAAAAGTTAAAGTAGGATTCATGCTGATAAATGTAGTAGTGGTGGTTTGTTGTACCCAAGCAAGAGTCTCTCTCCAACTTGGTGAGCATCTCCACCTGGGACATCCTTGCACGTAATGTCATTATCCCAAGGACCCAAGTTCCATCACTAAGCCATATGAGGGAAAGATTTAGATACAAAGCCCTTTAGAAAGTACTAACTTGCACTTTCACACAGCATGCACGCCTCTCTCCATCTTCTACCTTGCAATTGTAGAGGACTAACTGTTCTCTGCGTTTTGTAAAATACCTAATGTTCAGAGTGGGCGGCATTTGAGAGTTCTCAATTGATATTATTTAGAGACTGGAATTGCTCTTGAACCATTTGCAATCATTATGGTTGAATGCATATGTATGTACGCATTGTACCCAAGCCCACATTCCAGACATCGCTTTGTCATGACTAGCCCAACCCCAATGTCTAAGTATGTGTGCACCTTCGAATTTTGTTGGTGTCATTACTGAAAATAATAATCCTATGTACGTTTAATTAAGGGAGTTAGTGGATGTTAATGCTATAAAGAGCCAGGTATTAACTAAAGAAAACAGATCAATCCACAGGGTATAAATACCACGTATGTGTTGAGCAAAAGAAACTAGAAGGGACCTGGGATAGTCAAGATTTGATGCATGACCTTGGGACTGCAGTTAATGCACTTTCCCAGACTCACAGGTCAGAAGGGTCTAGAAGAGCCTCACTATGAAGGCACAGAGCCTAAAGCAGCCAACATGAGAAGGCATAGAGTTAATAATAATTATTAAATCAATGGAGGTATAGGCGGTTAATATTTTATGTTTAATAATTATACTAGCAATTATAATCCTTATGAGTTAATGATTGCTACTAATGAGTTAATGAATGATTTACAGTGATAAATGAATCATACAAAAATTGGAACAGAATTCTGAAAGAATGACTGGCATGTATAAAACTAAAAGAAGGAATAAATTTCAAGCTCTGAGCCTCAGCCATAAACTATGACTGAGGAAGGATTTTGTGTCCTCAGTGCTTGGCACAGCCTCTGATACATCATAAATACCAAATAATCTTGGTGAAATACATGATAGTAGGATAAGTATGTGATCATTTGAATGACTGATGAGAAATCGGGTCACTTAGAGTTAAGACACCAGACTAACATCTCATATTCTTAAAAGTGGAGGCTGACAGACCTGGGATGAGGATGAGAAAGCAGTGGAAAGGAACCCTAAGGCTTTTAACTCCTCCATTGGCCCAGCTGAAAATTCTTAGTGGGGGATGAGCCCATCTGGCACATTTGGTATTGTCATGACTGGAGTAGAAGGGCGAGGTGCTACTGGCCTCAAATGAGTAGAGGGCATCTAAAGCTAAACATTCTACAATGCACAGGACAGGACCCCACAACAAAAATTATGAAGCCCAAAATGTTGGTAATTCTGGATTTATGAAATCTTGGCCTAATTGAATGGACTCCTCTGCTCTTTCTGGCAAAGTCCTATCCATCCTTCAAAGTCCAACTCAACCGTTGGCCTCTTCTGAAGAACCTCATTGAACTACCTCCTCCTTACCTCCTAATACAGTAATGCCATGAATTAAGCATTTACTATTTACAAGACTCTCTGCTAAAGGCTTCAGATAATCTCATTTAGTCCATGCCCAAGAAAATAGGAGGCATGTATTATGATCACCATTTTTCAAATGAGGAAAATGAATTGTAAACAGCATTAAGGAATAGATGCAAGTCCTCCTAAGTAGAAAGTAGTAGAGCCAAGACCCAAACTAGATGTCAATCCCACTGTGATATGTGTCTCACAAGTACAGAGGTAAGACATATTTGGTGGGGAATAGCCATTGTTGTACTTTTGAATAGGAGAAGATACAAAGATTCCTGGCCAGTCTGTAGATCCACCCATGAAAATGAGCAAGGATAAGGCAAACAAGTTTATGTGCTGAGGCTGACAGTGGGTGCCTTGGATGCACTCAAACAGAAGTGTGCAAAGGTATAGAAATCATTGGCCAAAAGCCAAACAAATCCGAATAGGTGAGTTTAAATGATGTACTCACTAAATACATAGATGAAATGAAAGGATGAATAAATACAAGCTATGGCCCAGTGTTTTGACATGTCACGAAAACCTCACAAAAGGCCACCAGAGGGCTGATGCTTAGTCTAAATGCAGAGAGATGTGATACATAGGGCTGGGAAGCCTGTCCAGAGTCTATAATTCAGGAACAGGCTCTAGGAGAGGGTCTGACAAGAAAGATGCAGAGCCCTGGACCAGGAGGAGGAAGAGTGTGTACGCTAACAAGAGCAGACCCAATTATGGGAGCCAAAGGCGGAGATAGGAGAGACAGGCAGGCGTGAACCCTGGGAAACAAGGGGAGCCCTGGTCCCAACTTAGAGTGTTATGTCAAGGAGGGAGTCATCAGGAAGAACTTGATAATTGGCTGACTGGATTCAGGTGAGGCCATGCAACAGGGATGGGAGCAGGACTGAGCATAGTTATTCAAGACAAAAGGCTAGTGAAACCTAGAGCCAGGTTGAGCTGATGACGATCTTGCCCCCAACCCCAACCGAAAATGATGAGATCCATCTACATAGATATAGTTTATATTATAAGTAGGAAAAAATAATTATAAGTCCTGAGAGGAAAAAAAATAAATTAAATATGGGCATATGTTAATATTTCTCTAAATGTAATAGAAATGTTTTATACTATTTGGGCAACTTTTCTCAAAATCTGAAATTACTTTGAAAACAAAGTCAAAGTCCTCACGTAGCTCTTCCCAAGTGGGGGAAGAGGACCCCTTTATGAATGGGAGTGGTGCTGTTCTTAGTCATTTTCAACCAGCTTGAGCACTTTCTGCGCATGTCATCATGCTGGGTTGACCAGGTTGATGACAGAGGCCTCAGATTTGGTCCCACCATCAGAGAGACCCCAAATTCTCTCCATCTGTCCACCTACCCAAGACAGTGTGGGAAACAGGCCCCTATTTCCTTTATAACAACACTGTTGGGACCATCGAATTGAGTGATGGATGCTGCATTAACTAGAAGGCTAGTTACCTGGGAAAAAACAAAACCCTCCAGTGGTCCTCACCAAATAATCCCTTCCCTAATCTCTCAGCAGCTATCTCCTTCAAAATCTTTTTAAAAATTTCCTACTGTGAATTAACTCTGTGTGCTTGAAAATATAAGAGAGTATACTCAAATTCCATTCCCTGTGACATTTGGGGGCACTTTTCGAGTTAAGAGCCTCTCTCTATCCACGCATTTGTAAGCAGGAACCAAAAAGCTGGCCTCCTACACAGAGGACTGAATATGCCTATTTTTCATGTGGCCTGGAAACCCCACTTGTATTTTGACATTAGAGGCAGTTATGGATGCTCTTAAACAATACATTTTCTAATTCTTCCATCCGATGCATTTCTAGCCAACTCTAAGTGGAAAGGAGGAAAAAGCTGATTACACATGGCCAGTAGCTAGAATCATTTAAGCTAAATTAATAGGGTCTATAAATAACTTTGTCCTTCCTTTAAAAAAAAAAAAAAAGATCGTGAGGTTAGCCGAACAATCAGAGGAATGGCCTATTTCCCCCTTCAGGTTGTCAGAACCTGAAGCAATCTCAAATTAGCTTCAGGGAAAATGTAATAACCCAGTGTAGTCTGCTGCATGCAGAGTGGGTGCAGTAAAGATCTGTTAACTAAAATTCCGACACAACCTTTACCAACACATTTTGTCCATCTTGCTTTCTGTAGCTACTCGCATGTTATTCTATTTCATTTTAATGTGATTTCTTTACCGGTGGATTACCAGTAGATTTTAGGCTTTGTGTGTTAAAGTAATGATTTTTTTTTTTACTTTTAATAATTTGTAAAAGCTAAAATTAGGAGGATTTCTCGTGGAACTTTTAGAAGAATGTATCAGATGTCTTTGACTTTGACACCATAGATTGATTTTAAGAGGCCCTATTATTTTATGTACCAAGCAGAAAAAAAAAAAAAAAAAACTACCAATTAAACAATGATACAATGTGTTCCTATTGTATTGAATTCTAGCATATGGAACCTGAGAAAGCTATCTTGGGTGTATTTAACACCGATTTTTATCATATATTACTGTTGTACATATATATAAACAAAGGATATCTAAAAATACATTAGTGAATGTGTATTCCTAAAAGTTCTTTGGGTTCAGAGTCTGACTCTTGGGATGACTTCTGAACTCAGAGTTGTTGATGTTCATGTTTTTCCATGTTACTGAGTTTTTCCATGTTGCTGAGTTTTTCCATGTTTTCCGTGTTGCTGAGGCAGTATATCTGAGAAAAAAATCTACAACAGAAAAAAATTGCTTTGGTGCTGAACTTCTAGCAATCAGGAAGAGCTAGAGCACCCCTTTCCCTGCAACCATGTGCCTCCTAAGGGTTAAAAGAGTGCTCCATCCACTATTTTCTTTGCAATTCCCTTCCAAGCAGCTGTCACAGTCATTCTGCGACTTATTTTTTAAAAGACTTTATTTATTTAATTGAGAGAGAAAGTACACGTGCCTACCCACACAGGAAGGGGTGGGAAGCAGCCAGAGAGGGACAAGCAGACTCTGACTGAGTGCTAAGCCCCACACAGGACTCTATCTCACCACCGTGAGCCAAAATCAAGAGTTGGAAGCTTAACCAATGGAACCACTCAGATGCCCTGCAGCTTATTATTTTATGGATGATTTTTTTTTTTTTGCTGTGTTCATAGTTCAGGTGATGACAAATATACCAACTGTGGCCTGGCCATCAGCAATTTCCAGCACTACTGATTGCAAAATACGACCTAACATAGAGACATTCAAATTTGCACCTGAGAACCAACCAAATACAATATACGGTTACTGAACTATCTCAATCAGAACTGGAGATCTGTTTCCTGAATTGAGAAGACTCTCTCTTTCCAATTGTCACCTCAACTGAGAATTGAAACCCAGAGTTTTGCTACCTTGATTTCTTGGCAGACATCTTGAATTGTTACTGGGTTCTTCCCAGGAAGCTTTTGCCCCCAAATTTTTCACCCAAAATGTGAAGAAGATACTCATTCACGAGCGAGTCTTTAGCTACCTTGATGGATAACTTGCACCATAATAGAATGTCATGTATTAAAACCACCACAGAGCTTGGTAAGGTGCAGAAGTGGAAAGAAGTTTCACAGTGTGAATGGAATGTGAAGCTTCCAGAACAAGTTTGGATCATGACCGCTTGGCCCTCCAACTTCCAAAAGATGAGGTACCTGAGAGAAGCGCTCTATGGAAATGCAGTGAACCACAATGCCATGAAGGCACAGGGGAAGGAGACATGGGAGAAATGGGACAGAGCACAATACAAAGTTCACTTCACTTATTCCTTCAGCCAGCCAATCAGGCAACACAAATTTATAGAACCTCTAATAAATGCAATATGCAAGCGTTGGTGCTTCTCCCACTTTTGACCCACACCCATGTTCCATCAAAGACACAGATGGCTCACCCATAATCCCTTAACTATTCTTTCTTCCAAATCTTACTCTTCTGATGTTTTAAGGGTAGAAAGACTAATACAATAGCATAGGATCAAATATTTCTCCCCATTTCTTACCTACATTAACAAAACATTTCTTAGGGAAAATCATTCTTCCAGAATGCACAGAGTACCCGTGTTTACTCAGCTCTAGCTTTAAAATTCTTTAAAATCAGGATTTTGAGAATTTTAGTGACATCTCAGGCTTTCCACCAAATTAAATTTGCATGACAATGTGTTTCAGATCCTCCAGTACCAGACAAATGCTGCTTATATTAATGGGAATTAAAGTTATTCATCCAAGCAGCTGAAAACTGCCCTGGTTTAACTCTGAAAGACTTTGATGGGTATCCTTTTATTTATTTCTTCTAGAAACGACCCAGCATTGAAAAAATTAGGCACTTTGTTACTTTTCCTTTGCCAGCCCAGAAACTAGGTTATTGCTTCCCATACTCCATATCAGAAATACCCAGTGATATTTTTTTTAAAGAAATGTTTCTTGCTTCCATTCACTGTAGTTGTATAAATCACTGATGCTGTGCTGGATATAGGCCACCTCTATAGCCTGCTGAACAAATGATTAGACACAGAGTAGGGTGTGTTGGGTTTGCTGTGAAGTGAGCCCCCTGCTCACAGTGCCAACTAAGAGACTGATTTGTCTGTTTGTTTTCCTGAGTTCTGGCCACTTGATATTAACTTGTTAAAGCCCATGTCCCTATCATGCATTGTTTTTGCTCCTGGCCAGACTGTCCTCACTCTGTGGCTGGCTTGCTGCTGGCTGACAAAAAGACCCTCCTTAGCCCCCAGTCACCTCTTTGAAGTTGTCTCCATATAACTTCTCAAGAAATCTTTTTTTTTCCCCCTTGGAAGTTTTCTCTGTTTTGTTCTCTGATGTTGAAGTCGCCTCAAATAGTTAAATTGGCTCTTGGTCTATTTATTTATCTTTGAAGCAATCTTAAAAAGCTCAATCTGCCCTTTCAATTTGAAACTTTAAAACACCCATGGGCAATCATGGCTTTTATTTATCCAGGTTTCTTATTTCAGCTATGTCAGTAGACACAGAAACTAGAGGATGGGATCTCTGATGAGCTGAGGAGGCTGAGACTGGAACAGGGACATGGATGGTACCACTGAGAGGCAGTCACTGGATGCACACTTGGTGACTTACATACCCAGCGCGTGTGCCAGCTTAGAGGGGACTCAGCTGCCCACATGTGCACACCACGGGCAAGCTAGGGTGACCTCTCCACAGGTTGGTGGAATCCCAACAAGGCAACTGATGCACACGTAGTCAATCATCCCAAACCATTTTTATGGCAAAGATAAAGACAGGCTGCGTTTCCCAAGCTGTTGAAAAACCAGCAAATCAACAAAGATGTGCTAACCTTTGATCAATATCCACATATACAAAGAAGTCTTGAGGTACATTAATTATGATCTCATCAACGTAGGAAATCTGCTAAACAAGATTATGGGGTTCTTGACAAGCATTCTTATCCAGCAGTTTCCTACAGCAATCATCCTGTTCATTTGCTACCAGAGAGATGGCTGGACAAAGGTACTTGAGACCACATCCTAAGGATTATTTGCCAACTGCTGGGTTCTGTGTGCAAAGGCTTATAGTCAAGAAATTAAATTCCTTGGACAAAAGAGAAGAAATTAAAAAAAAAACTCCTAGTGTAAATACACTGAGAACTCATATCTAAATCTTGCAAGGCTAGTTAAGTTCTAATTTTATCCTCTTCTTTTACCTCTTCTATTACCAACACTTTTTAAAGGGGGGTGGGCATTTATTATTTTAGTTTATGTGCAAACTGTAATCCCAGTAAGAAGTCAGTGAAGCCATTTAAAAATCAAAGTCAATGTTAACAAGACAATCTATTTCATCCCCCCCAATAGAAGCTAATGAATCATTGTGAATTTATTGTGGTAGAAAGACAGTGGCTGCTGGCAATTATACTGATGAGCAGAAATCCTCACAAGTGGGTACTTTAAAGCAATTATTTTCCATTTGGTTCTAAAAAAGCCTCTGAGTACAACTAAGCTTTGATTACCTGGCATCTGAAAATATACGTTCTCAGAGGGGTATTTGCAATGATTATTTCAGGGGAAAGAGAGTAAACAGCTACTGTTTGTGAAAGCTCAGTTGTGAGTCTCTTTAAAGTTTAAAATATGAATTGTACAAAAGATGGAGCTCTGACTTAGCTGCCTAGCACAGTATTACGTTATTATGTTGCCACATGGAAAGAGTCAAGAACTTACCGAGTTTCTGAGGATGGAAAAGGAGTTTAAACCGCATCCTCTCAAAAACAAACTTCTTCAAACTCAAAAGCCAGTGTCATTTTTGCTAACAGACTCTCCAGCCTCCAGCCTCAACTTTATTCCTCCATTTCTTCTCCTTGGCTCCTTCAGGGTCATGAAGAATGCCGTATCTGAGAATGACAGATAGTACAGAGCTCACTTGTACAAGCTGATTCCTTCAAGAAAGGGGAAGCCAAAGGTCATCCAAAGAGGAAATCAAGTGGAGAGAACATTTGATTTATTTTGCAAGTGCAGAAAGGTTGGGAGTTCTTATAAGGAGGTATTGTGCTCCTTCCTGTCTGATTCAAGTTTATTGGTACACAGTGAAAGTCAAAAGGCTATATTTAAGAAGGAGTGAGTGATGTGGATCAACCCAAGGCTAAAGGCTATAAGAAACAAGTGTTGAAATTTATAAACTCAGCTTGTAACTCCTGGTATGAAGATGGTGGGCACAAGTACAGATGGACAGACTCAACTTCTTCACTGGTCTTGGGAATAATTTTTCCCAAAATGGTGGAAATATTAAAGAAAATGCAAGAGAAGAGGAGGTATACTGGACTGTGCAACGGAAGTTACCACAACCCAAATCATCACTTTCATGACCATTTAGAACTGCCAGGCCTATTACAGTTCAGTGGATGGCCACCAAACTGTGTGGACCGTGACGTCAGACCCACAAATGGAATCATTTGTCCCATTTTCCATAATTAACAGATTGCAGAGCTGGGGATAGCTGCTGAGTGTTTGTCTGTGTTTTGTTCTCAATATGAAGACAATGCGTGTTCATTCTGAAGAAGGTCAAAAGTAGAAAAGATACTCTATTTCAAAATCATAACCTCACTTCCCAAAGATTGTTAAATGTTAATTTCTTGACTTTTTTACATATTGCTTTGCCTACTTGGTATCATTTTCTGTTCTGCTTTTAAAATGTCATCATAAACATTTTCCATAGCTTTAAAAACTACGTATGAATATCATGCTTAATGTCTGCACATTATTTCAAATGTACTATTTCTTCCTTTACAGTTCGTTATGACTGAGCATTTAGAAAGTCTTAATTTTTTGACTATTATAAATTATCCTACAAAAACATCAGTAATTGAATTTCTGGCCATAAAGATATGAACATCTTTAAAACTCTTTACTCATATTCCCAAATTACCTTCTTAAAAGTTTGAAACACTTTGCACTTTAGTGGCCGGAGTGCCTACTTCGTGACATGTCCCAACACTGGATATTCCCTTTAAAATATCTTTGTGTATTTAATTAGTACAATTTATATCTCATTTTTGTTTGTAAATTTTGATCATGATATGAGGCAAATAATTTTCTTTTTTTGGCAAATACTTTTCTAACATTTACTAATTATTTGCATTGTGTCTTCAGTAAAGTAAGCATGCATAGTTTTTGCCAATTTATTTATTGGAGTCTCAAGGGTTTTTTTCACTGATTTTTAAGATCATGTCTGTCATGCTTAGTGCTGGAACCCGACTACTGTCTGGAACAAAATAAAAATGAACTTAATTACTTCTTTATAAATCTATATTATTAGGCAGTTTCATTTGTTGTAATGATTTTTCTTTGCCATCTTTTATTTAAAGTCCAAAGTCTAAACTCTGCAAAATAAGTTGAATCTTTGCTTTTTCTTTTGCAAATTCTCCCATTGGGTTTAAGTAGGGAAGGTCCTGGTCAATGTAGAACCCAGATAAATAAATTAATTTTCCTTCTAGGCATTTGTTGGCTTAATATTTGTTAGATAAGAATGATCTGGAACTTATATTAATACAGGATAGGAGTTGAAGACACATTTTTGTTTAAAAGCAAATAACCTAAACCTACTTATTATATAACCCTTTCCTTCCCCAAGGACTTTTTTAATAGATCATTTTCACATATTTAATTCATATATATACTAAAAGGCCCCTTTTGATATTATTCTGTTTCTTTGATCTCTCTGAAGATGCTTATGGTTGTATCACATTAAGTAATAGGTTACATCTTTATACTGATTTAATATCCTGCAGCAATGATTTAACTCATTTTTAATCTTTTTCATATTAAATAATACATGTTATATATTTTTCCACATAACTTAAAAATATACTTTTAAAAATAAAGGTTAAAAAAATCTTGTTAGAAAAATACAAGTACTGTTTTTTTTTTTTAAAAAAAAGGTAAAGATAAGAAATATACACAATCAAGCCCAAATCACCCTCCCTACCACTATTCTTGGTCCTTGCAAGAACAGTTTATGCTTTTAATTTATGCTTTTAATTCATTTGATAATTACCTCTAAGACTCAAAATACTACACTTTGCTAATATATTTTACAATTTGTCTATTCAAACATTATCTACTTCCAGCTAAATGAGATGGCTTTCAACACTGTAAATCTCTCTCTGATTCCTCTATTGTGTTTAATCCACTATTACAATTCATTTCTGTTACCTTTGCAACTTTAAATAATATATTTTAATATTTATCTCTTGTTCAAACAAGTAGAGATTTTCTCTGGATTTCCTTCTTTGCACAATAAAGGGTTTAGTGTCCCTGTTTCAACGCCTATCTCCCTCCGTCTACTTCCCAACTTCTCTCATCTGAACATTTATGTTCTATCACCTCATTTGTGTTTTTGGTAATTCAAAAGGCCTAAGGAAGGCCTAAGGTCTAAGGAAGAAACAAGGATCCAACAAAAATAGAGCTACATTTCCCATTCTCTAGACGACGTGAGCTGAGTGATCCCCAGCAATGGAGTCTCTGAAAAACCTATAACAAGCATCCCTAAGAGGAAGAGGGAGCTCTCATCACCTTCTAAATCTAGAGAACATGGGAGCAACACCACACAACCAGCCAGAAGGTAACATTCTTTCCTCCCTCCCTTTTTCTGATCTTTGAGGGGTAGAAACCAGTCATCAAGGGAGGAAAAACTGTATTATAACAAGAAAGAAAGGAAGCCTTAAGATTAAAGCAAAAGGGAAGTTTGAATATTATATGAGATTGGACTTTTAAATACCAAGACCATGTCTTATGATTTCTAGCCATGGAAAACCTTTCCACATTGCATAAAAATGACCACAACCTGTTCAACTTTTCATCCAGGAAGGGGAAAGAACTAACACTAAAAAGACCAATTTCAGTGGAAAGAGAAAGAGGGAAAAAAGTTATTTTATGATTATCTTCTATAAGTTTGTTTATAGCAATGATTGCTTAAGGGTTAGAATTCAGGTGAGAGGTTGGAGTACATAACTTTTGGTTTTGGGGGGAAGGAAGAAGAGAAGGGTAGAGGGAGAGAATCTTAAGCAGGCTCCACCCTCAACACAGAACCCTATGCAGGGCTCACAAGAGTCAGACACTTACCCGACTGAGTTACCCAGGCATCCCAGTACAGCACTTTCCAACCCCATTTCAGCCCTACAGTTCTGTTTCTCACTTTTAAATTTACCTTTGATTGATATCTACATTATTTTAAATGTATAGATAGGACTGTATATAAAAAATAAAATGTAATTTTGAAAGGATGTATTTAAAATTTTTAAATTGAATCATTATTTCTTCCTAAGCTTCCATTAAAATTACTTTAGCTTCATGCCTAATATTTTTCAGATGATCAAGGATTCTAAGCTTTTTTGTCCTTTAAAAAAATTCTGATTCATATAAAAACTAATACCAAAAATTTATAGAGGAGCTAATTTTTTTAAGTCCTCACTGCATCTCCATTTTGATAAAAAATTTTAGCCCTGCTTATTCCTTTCATGATCTTTATAAAAGAATTCTGTATAAAGACTTTTAAATCCACATGTTGTCCACATGAATTATTTCAAACAATAGAATCTACGGGAAAGTATATTACACAGTATGACCACAACACGCTAAGGATTGCTAGTGAACAGATGATCATTTGGTGGTTGGAGTCACCATGGCTCCATCAAAAATACCATTTTCCTTTCAAGTTCCTATTATTTATAGAATCACTAACATCTGGCCCTCTGAAGAGCCTTTCCTATCCTACCCCTAACACTCTGCTTACATTTTCTGATCTTCAAAAGGGATTTAAGGCACCTTAAAATAAATTCCATGTACACAACAGAGTTTGGGGGAAAAATAATATATTGAAGATATATTATATATAAGATATATAAGAAAAAGAGAGAGCAAAATGCCAAGTGTGAGGTTTGACATAATTGTTGCGATTGCTGATTCAATTTTGCTCTGAGTTTCCTCAGAGGCAAAATCCCAACATGTTAAGTACTTCTACTTATTTGTTTAATGAAAGCAAACCAATTTTGAGAGAGAGAAAGGGACAGAGTCAGAGGTCATGCATTTCTTTCCTATCTATAAGTTCAAATGAAACTGTATACAGAAAATAATGGGTAATGTATCTTTGACCAAAATTATCTTTGACCAAAATACACACAAAACCAAAGATAAAACCTTTAGAATTAATTAATTTAGTGAAGGTGGTTGTTCTGGGGATAAGGTAATAATATGAAACAAGTATATCATTTTCTAGGGCTTTGCCCTGATTCAAGGATAGGGTGTGGATTACGGAGAGAAGTGAGTGGAAATCATGTTTTATAGACTGATAAGGTACGGATCTCATAGAGTTTTAAGTCTACTGATATTGTAGAGTTTTAAGAAGGAGTTGGTTAGCAGATGGTCTGAGATCAAGCATTTTGGCCAGAGTCCAGAGAAGTAGCATTATCTGTTATATGCAAGCCATATGTTCAATACCATATTGGTGGGTGGCAATGTTAATGTCCCTGGTTCACAAGCCATACCTTCAGAGACATGGCTGGGGCATGTCCACCATATTCATAAGTGGAAGTACTACTATCTTCCACATGTCTCTGAAAATATATTGATTTCTTTCTAAGCTTTAAGTCAATAAAGTTGCATTAGTCTGACAAGGACATAAGTTTCCAACACTCTTCTACGAAAAGGCTTATACTTCAAGCCCTTCAAAATGAAAAGCCTTCTTTCCAAAAGCAAGTTTATGTCTATTCAAACTTTGGAAGCATAAGTATAAATTATAAAATTTTTTCAGTGTGCTGTTCTTTCTCTAAGTTTAAAAAAAAATAATCTCCTTAGCCCCTTGGTATTTCAGTATTTCAAAGCTTTTAAGGCCAAACTCCCAACGTAACCTGCCTTATTAAAAAAAATGTTCATTTGTTTCAAAGTGTTGTGATCATACTAATGTATTTTAAAAATCAATTAAACTTAATCCAAACATCTCAAGAGAGAGGAAGGTTTACTCCTTTTTCATCTAGACTCAGACACAAAGCCCTTCAGTGAATGCGTTTTCAAGCTGTGCTGGGAATATGTAATGTCCAGGCAAACTGCTTAAATGTCATCCAGCAAGATGCAAATCCAGCATATAGTCTGGAGGAACAAATGTTTGAAAGTCTAATACACCCAGATTAATGGTGAGCCATAGTTATATACAATGATGTCATTATACCAAGAGAATGCTAGCCAGATGAATTTGCAGAACGACTTGGAAAACTTAATTGGAGTTTTCTTGGCTAAGTATGAAACATATAACTGTTCAGGACTCCCTTTAAAATAATTAACCAAATTGTAGAAAAGTGTTTTATACTAAACTCTGAAAGGAGGTCACAGTCATGTTTTGACAGCTGAATAAGAATCAAATAAAACCAAATTGTTTACTAACTCTAATACAACCTCAGCTGTCTAAATAGTTTTAATAGGGACAGGAAAGTAAAAAATGCAAGCTCACCAAACAGGGCCATCCTAACAGATGAAGACAATTGCACCAATTACATCGGTTAAGCACTTTATTCTCCTAAAATCATAATCTCTCCACAAGTGAAAAGTCATTTCCCCCAATAAATCTCTTTGCTGACCATCTTTGCTTCTATAGCCTGATTTAAATATCTGAGTGTCTTTTGCAAACCTACCTCCTACTTAATGAATTACCAAGCAGATCCTGACTCCTTATTCAATGCACTGTTATATATACTAAGGAAGAATCCAAATTTGTTACAAAATACATCTGTATAACAAATAGCAGCCAGGTGGACAACTGCAAACATCAGGAATATCATTATATAAAACAAAGTGCATAAGCATGAAGAAAAAAATAAGCGGGTTGAAAATAAATAGACAAAAAAGGGTTGTTTTAATTCAGGATTATAGATTATCTTTTTCTCCATTTTCCAAAATACCTATAATGAGATTTTATTAATTCTATATAAAAGAGAGTATCTTAAAGATTGCCTTACAATATAACTGGGGAAGAAAAACAAAAGTGCACAGAATGAGTCAAAAACATTCAAAAGTAGCATATCAACACTTGAAATAAATAAGTGTATCAACGTGTGAATAAAATAAATTCAAAACTGTTAAGTGAGAATCAACCAAAAGTTGGTTCCATGTGGCTTCCTGAAGAAAGTGACTTTCTGGGCTCTGGGAAATCAAGTTATCCTGCAGCAGAGCATGATAAATTCATGAGGCTACCAGAAAAGCTGGAGCAGATGTAATAGGAGTTTATAAGAATGCTGAGTCTGCAGAATGGAAGACAATTGCCTACACACTGCAAGGGTATGTAAGGAAAAAATGATAGTTTTTCAAGAGCAATTGGGTGGCAGGAAAAGCTTTGTGCCAGAAATTAAATGACCTAAATTTTTGTGTGAGTCCTGTCATTTTCATGACTTTGGATAATCCACATGACTTTTCAGAGTCTCAATTTCCTCATCTGAAAAATGATAACGGTAATTATACGTATCTCCCACCTTCCTTCATTATATCATATCAAATGATATGATATTTCCGACTACAAAAATATAAAGTGTTACTTGTATGAAAAGGGTTTTTATGAAGAATGTGTTAATATGCATCCACCAGAATATCCCCACGGCCCAGGTCTTACCTCTAGACTTTCCATACACTCTTCCAAATTAACCATATTCATACCTAGGGCTTCAACCACCATCTATCCATAAGGCTGATGGCTTTCAAATCAAAATTTCCTTTTTTTTTAAAGATTTTATTTATTTATTCATGACAGACACACACACACACACACAGAGGCAGAGACACAGACAGAGGGAGAAGCAGGCTCCATGCAGGGAGCCCGAAACGGGACTCAATCATGGGTCCCCCGGGGTCACTACCTGGGCCGAAGGTGGCGCCAAACCGCTGGGACACTGGGGCTGCCCTGAAATTAAAATTTCTAACTCAGATCTGACTACTTATTAGATATTTCCACATAACGATCCATGTGCCCTTAAAATCAACATGTCCAAAACTACTTACTGTTCCTCCTCTAAAATCTGCCCCATACCTAGTATGATCTGTCTGAGTAAAATGCAAGGTCAACACAATCCCTGTCTTGGATCAGGTTCTGCAGGAGATGAATGAATGTTCATGTGCAGTCGCACAGTAAGGAAGGGCTCCCAGGAGAAAATGCTAAGGGGGAAAAAGGGAAAGATGACTATGGAAAAAGAGGAAGCCAAACAACCGTGTGATTTCAGCAAAAGATCTAGCCTCAGCCTGATTCCCACATGGACAGTGTGTATGACATCTCTCCATTTGTGCCACCTCAAGAGAAGAGAGCTGAGCTTCCATATTCCTGTACAGTCTTTGGTTACAAAGCCATGTCAGAGTCGGCTAGGGAAACTTAAGCTCCTAGGCACTTCCAGTTCTGTACCTGTGAGTAAAGGGGCTCCAGAGGCTGTTGAGTAGTCTTTCAATGAGGCAAAACAAACAAACAAACAAACAAAAAACACAGACATTTGAGGAGGGACGTAGAGATCCCTGAGCATGTAAATAGGGTTGGTGTGGTTAACATCCCTTGAAATATCCAACCCAGAAGCCTATGAGTCACCCTGGAGTCTTCACTCTTATTAATCCTGCACATTGTACCAATCCTCAAGTCCTGTAGAAGTACATTATTTCTCTCAAATCAGTTCTGACCACTCTTTTGCTATACTTTGAGTCCTCATCATTTCTAGCTTAAACTACTAGAGAAGCATCCTACCTGACCACTATGCTTCTTTTTGAAGCCCCCACTGAACTGAACCACTAAATTGTCCTCAAAGGATAGGGAGACCAATATTTCAAACCATGTAAGTGGATTTGATTTGTTAGTCCCCTATTTAAAATCCTTAAAGATTTTACTTATTTGTTTGTTTGTTTGTTTGTTTAGAAAGAGCGAGCAAGAACAGAAGGAGGTGCAGAGGGAGATGGGGATAAAGAATCTCAACCAGGGGATCCCTGGGTTGCTCAGTGGTTTAGCGCTTGCCTTTGGCCCAGGGCGTGATCCTGGAGTCCCGGGATCCAGTCCCACATCAGGCTCCTGGCATGGAGCCTACTTATCCCTCTTCCTGTGTCTCTGCCTCTCTCTCTTTCTCTCTCTCTCTCTCTATCATAAATAAATAAATAAATAAATAAATAAATAAATAAATAAACAAATAAATCTTAAAAAAAAAAAAAAAAAGAATCTCAACCAGACGGGATCCCTGGGTGGCTCAGTGGTTTAGCACCTGCCTTCGGCCCAGGGCGTGATCCTGAAGTCCCGGGATCAAGTCCCACATCAGGCCCCTGCATGGAGCTTACTTCTCCCTCTACCTGTGTCTCTGCCTCTCTCTCTCATGAATAAAAAAAAAAGAAAAAAAAAAAAAGAATCTCAAGCAGACTCAACACTGAGCATGGAACCCAACACAGAGCTTGATCTCACCACTCTGAAATCATGACCCAAGCCGAAATCAAGAGTCAGACACTTAACCAACTAAGCCACACAGGTGCCTCTCTCCCCATAATTTTTAAGATGAAATTGAAACCTCTTAGCTTTTCGCACCCAGCCATTCATGCTTTGACCTCTATGTTGTCAGCTCAGCAGTTTTCAAACATTCTGTTCTCAGGACCACTTATACTCTCAAAATTTATTGGAGACTCCAAAGATCTTTGGATTATGTGGGTTACAACTACTAATAATTACCACATTCAAGATTAAAACATGTGCTTATTTAATTTTATATTACTGTTGAGGTAGAGGCCTCCCTTGGTGCAAAATTCACCAACAACCTGCTCACAACATATAGGAATCCAAGCCACCAAATCCAGCACCACTAAAATTAGGCTTCTCTCTCTTTTCTCTTAAGAGTTTATTTATTTATTTATTTATTTATTTATTTATTTATTTATTTATTTATTTATGCTACACACACACACACATACACACACACACAGAAGCAGGCTCCATGCAGAGAGCCCGATGTGGGGCTCTATCCCAGGATTCCAGGATCACTCCCTCAGTCGAAGGCAGGCGCCAAACAGCTGAGCCACCCAGGGATCCCCTAGAATTGGGCTTCTCAACCCCCATACCTCCTCCCAGAGCGGATTATGTGTCCTTCCTCCCTTCTACTCTCTCTTTCTAGGGCAGAAACATGTGCAGATCTGAGAGCTTTACATACCTCCAAAGGCACAAATTGTACCCAAGCCTCTCATACCAATGATAACTCCATAAGCCTCTCCATTTCATGACTCTTGAATTAGCACATTATACTCTTGGGTGTAATTATGCCTCTGTTCCTGGTGAAATCATTCCACCACCCCTAATCCCCTAGATTTCCAGTCTGATTTACAGCAGAGTCCTCCTCTGCACTCTAACCCAGAGAACGTTAACACCCCCATGCATGCTTCTTCCAAAGAATGAGAAACTCCTTACCCTAATAGTCAAGTATCTTGTTTATTCTTCCCTCAACTCTTCAGTTCTTTGAGGCCAGATGCCGTGGCTTAGTTGAATTTTTACCCAATGTGCCAACTCATCCCCATATATGGTAAATAGAAGGCAGTTGATAAATACTTGCTAAATGTCAATAAAACATCACATGGTAGTACACTGGACTAGAATCAGCATTGGGTACAAGGGTTAGGTTGTAAAAAATAAGTTGAGAATGGAAGTGGGAGGCACTTCAATAAAGAGTGTTTGCTTGTCTGTTGGAAAAGGGGATAAACCAGAAGAATGGAAACCAATTAAAAGACTAATGAAATAAGTAAACAGGAAATATTAGAGGCCTAAAGAAAGTAAAAATGGAGAAGAGGAGATATAATTGAGATGGATCTAGCAGGTGGATTAAATAGGACAATGTTCTCAAATGTGGTGGTAAAGAGAATGAAGAGAATGAAGACATTTGCAAGTTACTAAAACTGAAGTAATATCTGGTCATATGCTTTTTTGTTTATTAGAAAGAACATAAGCTTGAGAGCTTGACTTGAACTTTGGTTCTTCCATTTCAAAACTATGTAATATAGAAGAAATTTCTTAAATTTTTTCGTAAAAAAATGTAGGAGATCCCTGGGGGGCTCAGTGGTTGAGCTCTGTCTTTGACTCAGGGCATGATCCTGGGGTCCTGGGATTGAGTTCCACATCGGGCTCCCTGCAGGAAGCCTAGTTCTCCCTCTGACTATGTCTCTGCCTCTCTTTCTGTATCTCTCATGAATAAACAAATAAAATATTTTTTAAAAATGTAAAAGTTATAAGTAAACCTCATACATTATGGTGAAACTAGATATTATATAAATGGCAGCTATCCCAGTGCCTGACACCTGATAAATTATATTTCTTTGTCCCCTATTTGCTCTTTTGTCCTATTTTGGATTTTGCAATTTCTTTGATGTCTGCACGTTTTTGAGCTGAGGCTAAAGAGACATTAGAGAACATCCTTAGACACTGTACCTCTACCACAAATGGCAAATGATGAGTATCTTTCAGAAACACTTTATGGTGCACCAAGATGAGCACAAAATAAAATGAGGGGCTTTGCTAAATTTTGGGTGACTATATGACTCTAATTCCTCCTTATATATTCTTGTTTTCTCTTTTCTCCCCCTCATAAGACCTGCTTACAAACTGGACCATGAATTATTCATTTATTCATTGAAGACCCTAGCCACTACAGGCAAACAGCAGAATTGCACTTCCAGACACTAATGATGAAGAGAGCATTTATTTTTTTTTTTCACTAGTTTGTTGCTTTTTTCATCTAAGGCTAAGATGAATGCTCAAGTACTGAAAGGAATAGCCATGCCCCAACACAGTATCTCTCCATGATGACATTCTCTGGAGGCTCTATCTGGCCTCTGTGAGTCTTTTGCCCTTGGTCAACCTTCGCACACCTCATCAACAAAAAATAACCCATAGGCATTGTGCCCCATGACCTGTTCTTTTCCAAACCTCATTCTGTCTTCTTCCATCCCATCTTCTCCCATTCATACATTCATTCATTCAGTCTCCACACCGACCAAAGCAGCTCCCCAGCTATACTCAGGAAATTAAAATTCTGATATATACAAATGTACACAGGTCTTCATGTATTTCTGTATCTGAAAGTAAGATAAGTATCCTAAAAAAAGTGATTCAATTTTTCAAGTCTTTTTTATCAATAATAAACATGGAGATAGATGCCTTTCCTTGATCACATTTTGAACGGCTTTTTTCCTCATTACCAACCCCTTTTTGAAGTTCTGACTTTCTCAAGCACCATTTGTAATTTCAAGATCTAAAGAGAATATGGGCAGCCTGGGTGGCTCAGCAGCTTAGCGCCACCTTCAGCCCAGGGCGTGATCCTGGAGACCTGGAATCGAATCCCACTTCGGGCTCCCCGCATGGAGCCTGCTTCTCCCTCTGCCTGTGTCTGTGCCTGTCTCAATCTGCATCTCTCATAAATAAATATAAAAATCTTTAAAAAAATCTAAAGAGAATAAACACATCGTTTTTCTTGACGTGGAACACACAGATCCCCTTTTGTGTCCCCATAAGGAGTGCGTAGAGAATGATATTTTCCTGGATTATTTTTACCAAATATATTTAATGGCATTAACAATCTAGCTTTTGAAGGAAGCCATCTCTTTTCTGGACTGCTGGATGCTTAGCCAGAGGAATTGTGCCACCAACGCTGGTGTGTCCTTAAAAAAGACGTGACTTTGAACATCAGAACACTGTATATGTGCCATAGCCATAAGCAATGAAGCTATTACTGAATTCAAGAATAATCTTGTTTGTCAAAGGTAATGATATATGAAGGTAAGTAAGTCCCTAAGCTTTACTTAAAGAATATTCATTTTCTGAAATGTATCATGCTTGAAAGGCTATCACTTACAAAATTCAAGTACCGATATATAACACTAACTGAAAGAAATAAAGGTTGTAACAGCTAAGGAGACTTTAATTTAGTAAATTATTTTAGTTTCTAATAGAAGTTTAATTATGATTTTAGTAATTTGACCAGTATTCATTTCCTTTTACTTAGTATAAGTTACGTTTCTCTAGCACAGAATTAAATGCAAGAGTCAAGCATTCTCTATTATTTAAGTAATGTGAACTTACAGGAAAGGACAGAAAAAATATTTTGCATTTATTTTGCAAAAAAAAAAAAGAAAAGAATAGAAGAAGCAAGGACATCTTAGACTTTCAGGTATATAGATCTTTCTTTCTGACACTCAACTGGCCTAGGACTTAAGAATGAAAAGTAGGAAGCCTTCTATGTTCCTGAATTTATCTGACTTGTCAAATCAACTGCATCTCAAATTTCTTCCAGAGCAATTATACAACATCTAATTTGGAAGCATTCCTGGGAATAAAGAGACAAGATTTCACATAAAAAAATAACCTGATGGCTTAAATTTTTAATGTTCTAAGTTTAATCTACTCATTAAATTGAAAGCGATCAATAGGAAAGTTATCTTTCAGTAGAAGGAAAGCATGTATAAGATTCCATATTTTGGAACCTCCTTACTACTTTCCCAAAAGACTAAAGAAATAAAGAATGAAGACAATAGGAAAGTTATCTTTCAGTAGAAGGAAAGCATGTATAAGATTCCATATTTTGGAACCTCCTTACTACTTTCCCAAAAGACTAAAGAAATAAAGAATGAAGACACAGTTATTCCACACTTAGAAATGAGTTAGAGGGCTTTGGGGGGAACTGGATAGCTAAACAAAAGGAGATACTGTTAGCATGAAAAAGGAGAGGAAAGGGTGATAGCAAATATCAGTGCCTCTGAGTACACAATGATTGTTTCAAATACCTAGAGGACCAACACATGGATGAAAAATTAGAATTGTTTAGGAAATTATAAGCCACTAAGCTAAGCCCAATGAAACCTAGGGAAAGTTAAGAATTATTGCCACTTACTATGAAGAAGACAAATGTTTTAAAGTATTTTTATTTAAGAAGATATGTTGAATTAGTAAAAAAAAAAAACTTTTTAAAAATCACCCATGATCCTACAACTCCAAGATAACCATTCTTAATGCTGACTCATCTCCATTCAGGGATCTCACTGCACATTTGTTTTAGTATCTGAATTTTTGCTTAAAACCACAATGAACATCTTTACTTGTAAATAAATATATTTGTCTGTTACATCTTCCATAATGGCTATAGAGTATTTCTTTGTACAAAACCACCACTGTTCATTCACTAATATTTTTGGGCATTGCAATTTTTTTCAAATTTTATACTATTAAAAATAAGAATGAAATTATAGGGTGTCTGGGTGGCTCAGTTGGTTAAAATTTGCCTTGGCTCAGGTCATGGTCTGGGGGTCCTGGGGTGGAGTCCTGGGTCAGGCTCCCTGCTCAGTAGGGAGTCTTCTTCTCCCTCTCCCCACCCCACTCCACTGAGCAATCTCTCCACTCACTTTTCCACCTCTTACTAATATTAGGTATTAGCATTCTTTTATTCTTTGTCAATTTGACAGATGAAAAATAGCATCTCGTTAAGAGTGGATCTTTGAGTATCAGCAAGAACATACGTATGTATAATTATCACCCATACCATTTTCCTTTTAATTTTACATGCAATGCTTTTTACCTAAAGATTGTTTGCTCATCTCTTTTAGCCACAAACCTTTATCCTGCTCCCTCTTTCTCTCTCTCTCTCTTTCCCTCTCTTCCTCTCTCTTTTTTAACTTAAGGATTTTGCATATTTAGAAAGATGAGACAATATCATTTACAGAAAACCCTAATGCAGAACTTACCTTAAAAAATGATAAATTGCTCATCAAGGAAATTGCTTAAGATTAGGCTGCATGATTTCCAGCAGGTATTTTGTTGCTGTTGCAGAAGCCTATACAAGACCTCTAAGATTTTATAATTATGGATATAAAGATATTAAAAGTGATTTGGGAATGTCATTAAGAGAAAAAGTAAACAGGAGGATCAAAACCAGAATTGAGACAGAGGAATACTACCGAATAGGAGCTGGGTGGGAGACTTTCACTGTTCATTATCATCCCTCTGGGGTACCACCTGCACTTGAGTAATTAGGCAGAAATCTGGACAAATTCAAAGACCTTGTTTAGAAATAATTCTAACAAGGGGAGACTGAGTCTGTAACCCTAACCCAGAGTTTCTATAGGTCTAGAGAACTGGAATGCTCTGGACCAGAGAGAACACCTGAAGACTCAGGCAAGAAGAAACTGAAAGCCTGAGTTAAGGCACCAAAAGAGAGGCCAACTCTCTTACCTCCCTCCTTTAACAGTGCGAGGGCTTGCTTGGATAGAGACAACCTCTCTCAAGTTTGAATTAGAGCTGGAAAGCCTGGAGAAACTGGAGCAGGTGTTTGACTTCATGCATCACTGAAAGATCTGTAGTCCTCTCACCTATTTGGCAAGGTTATAGAGCAAATAGGACAAACCCTACTTCACCTGCAGATTTCTTTCTTTACAATATATGACCTTGCCGTGGGGGACAATGCATCGCTCTACAGACAAAATGCAATGTGGTAGAAATAAGAGGGAACCAGGTCATCAAGCATTTTCTGTAAATGGTCAGTAATAAGTAGTTTTAGGCCTTTTGGGATACATACACTCTCTTTTGCATATTTTTCTGTTTGCATGCCTATTTACAACTTTTTAAAAATGTAAAAACCATTCTTAGCTAATGGAAAATATAAAAACAGACCCCATGCCACAGCTTACCAACCCTTGGTCTAAGCACATCAGTTAAAAGACTAAGATTGTCAGATAGGACAGGAAAAAAAAAAAAAAAAGACCCAATATATCATGACTATAAGAAACCCATTTTACTTTTTCTTTTTTTTTTTAAGATTTTATTTATTTATTCTTGAGAGACACAGAGAGAGAGAGAGAGAGAGAGAGAGGCAGAGACACAGGCAGAGGGAGAAGCAGGCTCCATGCAGGGAGCCCAATGTGGGACTCCATCCCAGGACTCTAGGATCATACCCTGGGCTGAAGGTGGCACTAAACCACTGAGCCACCAGGGCTGCCCAAGAAATCCATTTTTAATGTCATGATATAGATGGAATAAATGTAAGTAAGATGATTTTAAAATATATGCTGTGTAAATGCAAAGCAAATGAAAGCTTGAGTCTATATAATAATAGAAAGACTAGATTTAAAAATCATGGGAGCACCTGGGTGGCTCAGTTGGTTGAGTGTCTGCCCTCAGCTCAGGTCATGATCCCATGGTCCTTGGATGGAGCCCCAAGTTGGGCTCTCTGCTCAGTGTGGGAGCCTGCTTCTCCCTCTCCCTTTGCCCTTCCACCTGTTCATGCTCTCTCAATCAAATAAAATCTTTTGAAAAATAATGGCAATAAGCAGGGTTAAATGAATATTACAAAATTATCAGAGGATCAATTCACCAAGAATGCATAATAATTTTAAGTGTGAATGAATCTAACAACAGAGCAGTTAAATATATGAAGCAGAAACTGATAGTACTGAGAGGAGAAAATGATCCACGATTACAGCTGGAGACATCAAAACTGCTCTCTCAGTAATCAATAGGGTGAGCAAAGAGAAAATCATCAAGGATCAGGAAGGCACAAACAGCAGCAAAAACAACTTCACCTAATTGACATTTATAGAAAATTCTCCCTCCGCACACACCTGCCATGAAAAGAAAATACACATTTTGTTAAAGTGCACATGAAATATTCACCAATATTCACCAAGACAGACCACATCTTAGGTCATAAAACAAATTTGAACAAGGTCACCTGGGTGGCTCAGTTGGTTAAGCATCTGCCTTTGGCTCAGGTCACAATCCCGGGATCTTGGAATCAAGCCCCATGGTGGGCCCCCCGCTCAGCGGGGAGTCTGCTGAGCAGGGAGCCCTCTCCCTCTGCTGCTCCCCCTGCTTGTGCTCTCTTGCCCTCTCAAATAAATAAACAAAATCTTTACCCAAAAAACCTGAGCAAATTTAAAAGAATTGAAATTATATAAAGTATATCTCTCACCACAATGGAATTAATCACAGAAAGATATCAAGAAAGTCTTCAAATACTTAGAAATGAAACATTACACTTTTAAATAACCCATGAGCCAAAGAGGAATTCTTGAGAAGTATATTAATCTGCTCAGGCTGTTCTAACAAAATACCACAGACTGGGTAGCTTAAACAACAGACTTTTGTTTCTCAGAGTTCTAAAGGCTGAGAAGTTCAAGATCAAGGTGGGAGCAGATTTGATTCCTGGCAACAGCCCTCTTTCTGGATGGCAGGTGGGTGCCTTCTTGCTGTATCTTCACATGGTGGAGAGAGAGAGTGCACTCTGGTTTCTCTTCTACCCCTCATAAGGACACTGATCCCATCTTGGAGGTCCCATCCTCATGACCTCATTTAACCCTTCCCAAAGGCTCCATCTCTACACATTAGCATATTGGGGGTTAGGATTTCAACCTGTAAATTGGGGGAACTACAAACATTCAGTTTTTAAGAGGAAGTTACAAAACATAGAACTAAATGAAAAGTGAAATTTAATACATTAAAATTTGTGAAAGTAGCCAAAACAACGTCTGGAAGAGTATTTATAAAGTTACATGTATATACTAGTTAAGAAGGAATTTCCGGAATTGATAAAAGAAGTTTCTACACTAAGAAATTAGAAAAATTAGAAAAAGTAAAACCAAAGCAAGCAGAAGAAAAGAAATATAAAGAGCAGAAATAAATGAAGTTGAAATGAGAAAAACAAAAGAGAAACCAATAAAACCCAAAGTAGGTTATTTGAAAAGATCCATCAATCTGATAGACCTCTTCAGACTAATCATTCACATGTAAATTCCTCCAATTTTCTGACTATGGAAGGATCCTTAGGTCCAGACTTTGTGACCTTAGATCTTTGGACTTAATGTCTATAACTCTCTACTTCCATCTAATGTTAGAGTATAGACAATGCAGAAAGCTTCTTTTAAAAAAGAGAAATTTCACCCCTAGGATGCTCAGATTTCAATACAGCTTTATGGATGCTTATAACGAACAAGCAACAAAGCCATGTCTTCAGTAATGTTCCTTTTTAAGGCAAAAGGCCAAATCACAAGTTAATCACATGCACACGAAGGGCAATCTATTGATAAGCCCCTTCTTAAATCTAGTTGGTATCTATAGTGAAGGTTTCTCCAGCTTCTGATTCTCTCTGGCTTCCTTCCAGGATTTACAGCTTTCCTTCCCAAAACATGATCTCAACAACTGCACTGTAATCAGGTCGACCTGAAAAAAGAAGTGATTTGGCCAAGACTATTTTACTTTAGAAGAAGCTTTCCAACTTCCCTTGATATGTTTTTAAACTTGTCCTTTTTTACAGCTATTTCAAACCCAAGACATTTCTATCTGATGTAACATCTTCAGTCTTTCAGTAGTTATGCAGATGTATGTCCTCAAGGAATTTGCAATTAAGTGAGGGACACGCAATAAATATATATAAAAGAGGGACACAAAATAATACATTTAAAGGAGCAGGCAACCTAGAGCCATAGGTGATTCTAAGACTACTGTGGTTCCAGCTGGGACTACAGAATATTAGAGAAAGGAGAGATCAATGAGAATCAGAATGTTCTTCATGTGTCAGGTTGGACCTGAGGAAAATACAAGGTGCTAGGAATATGGGGACCACATGAATGGAAGCCCAGAAATAAAAATATCCAAGAAGCAGGGAAGAGACTAGCATAATGAGAGTATGGAAATTGTTTTTGAAACAAAATGTGGTTTGAGAGACATGAAACCAAGCAGAGGAATTCAGACAGGAAGGCATGGGAAACAGGTCCAATGAAATGATAGAGACATAGGGAAAGTGGTCTTTGAGGAAGGCACATGGAGCATAATGCTTGAGAAGGAGAAAATATGATGCCAGGCAGCACACCAGGAGTTATCCCTGATGACCAAAATAGAAAGAGAAAGTAAAAGAGACCAAATATTTTCAAAGATGGAACTGACTGTACTTGGTGAGTGGGGACAGGAGGTAAAGAAGCATTTGAGTTTCTGGGAGAATATGACAAGATAAATTAAGAAAGCTGAAAAACAGACAAAATAGAGAAATGAGTTCTGGAAGAGATAATACGATGAAATCCTTGAAAACTTTAAGAATGAAGCGATGGTGTCACTCTTTTTTTTTTTTTTAATGGTGTTACTCTTGATTGGAAATGTATACACCTGAGATCAGAGTGCCAACATGGAACCAGACATAAATTTCAGAATTGTCTCAATCAACATGATAAAGTCATACGCACACAGCTGACGTCTGTGGGACAAGTGCTGGTGAGAGAAGTGAGCTAAGGATCATGACTGAAATAGCCTTAGTATCCACTTAACCATTTGGTGCAGGAAGCAGAGGAGCAGGTTGGAGAAAACAGAGTGAGGTTAAGAGAACCTTCAAAAACCTGAAGTTGGTCAATGGCATCCACTGCTACAAAGAGGTAAGGGAATGAGGATGGAATTAAGGTAATTGAGCTTGAGATTTAGTAACTGAGCTTGAGATTTAGATGTTGTAGTGGGCGGCTACCAGGGCCTGCAGGGCGGGGGAGTAGGGAGTTCGTTGTTCAATGCGGACCGAGTTTTGGTTTTGCAAGATGAGAAGAGCCAGGAGATGGTTGGTGGTGCACAGTGATGTGAATGGGCTTCGTGTCACTGGACTGTACACACACAAATGCTCTTCGCCTCATGTTCTCCCAAAGCACTGTTTTCCTCATGAATAATTCAGCAAATTCATGTAGGACCATCATGTAGGACATGCGTTGGAAAAAAATCCCTTTTGGGAAGGAAATTTCTTGTTCCAGAAAGAGGACACAGGCTATGACATTTTAAATTAATTGTTGCATTAGAGTATTATTCATACCAATTAGTTTATCAGTCTGTAAATGACTCTAAGGCACAGTCAGAATGTTGTGCTCAGAAGATACTCATAAATAGAACTAATCACTTAATTAGATATTGTTAATAGAATTATTTACCATGCAAGCTACAGTATTCCTAAACCTGGAAAAAAATAGAGGACTTACAATCCACCAACTGGTTTTGTCCAAAAATCATTGATAAGACTGGAGAAGAAAAGAGAAATATGAAAGAAGTGAGGGTCACACTAACCATTATTTACCCATTTGTACCTGTTGTTCTCTCACTGACCTATTTCCTGATAATTATAAAACAACCGATTTATTGAGAGTTGTTCAGCATTGTAACAGTACTGTTTTCCCCTTTGATGCACAAATTACTATGTCTTTTATAAAGAGAAAATGTACCTGTGTTTTTCTTCGATCTCTTGGATATAACCAACAACACATAAATGCTTGAGAAATGCAGAGTGACATTTCTCTGAGCAGAGAACCCCCCCAATGCCCGAATATGGACCAAACATTGTCCTCATAGCCTGATGCTTTGTGTCTATTTACATAGCACCCACATCTGAGGCCACTGTAGCAAATGAATGGCTTTGGTGTGTGTGGAGGGGAGCATGCATCTACAATGGAACTAAGGTCCTTTGAGAAGTCCAACTTCATCTCTCAGCCAAGTCATTGTCTTAACCAAAACAATTATACTTGGCAATATAGGGAGGAGGAGGGGAATTGATGAATTACAGGGTGCAAAAAGCAATCTAAATCATGAGAAAAGTATTTATCACATTAAGAAAGGGTATAGAGAAGGCTCTACTTGCCCTCCAAAGTGGGTATTTTTCATCAAGGAGTATAAGAAAGACTGGATTTGTGAACCCGTCAAATATGGCAGGAAACACCAATTACTAGTTTGCAATAAGTAACAGAATTACCTTCAGTGTTGATGGCATGGAGATGTATAATTTCTCTGTATGGCACTCTCATTGTTATTGGTGAGATCGCTGTCCACATTTTCTAAATGCTAGTAATTTCCTTGGGAGTTTGTATAATTCTGGTAGCTGGTAATAACATGGCTGGTTTAAGGTAGGGTCGTGAAAGATTTCTTCAGGCACCACCAGGTGAGCCTCAGCAAAGAGCACTATTTCCACATGAAATGTGCTTTTTATTTTTTCTAAAACACTTCCACTGTCAAAATAATAATAATGTCAATTAGCCTATAAATAGGAAGTCAAACTATATTTGATATACATATCAAACTATATTTTAGTAGCCAAAGCATAATAAAAAGACTATCTTCTTGAAGGATAAAAAAACAACTGTTTAAAAAAGAAAGAATCAGAGGCATCTGGGTGGCTCAGTGTTTGAGCATCTGCCTTTGGCTCATGGCATGATCCTGGGGTCCTGGGTTCAAGTCTCGCATCAAGCTTCCCAAAGGGAGCCTACTTTTCCCTCTGCCTATGTCTCTGCCTCTCTCTGTGTGTCTCTCATGTATAAATAAATAAAATCTTTTTTAAGAAAAAAGAATCAAAACTGAAATTTTAGAATATTTTAGAAATTATTTGACAATAAGGCTACAATATACAAACATTTTTGTAAAAGAAACCAGAGGCAGCCCGAGTGGTTCAGTGGTTTAGCGCCGCCTTCAGCCCGGGGTGTGATCCTGGAGACTCTGGATCGAGTCCCATGTCAGGCTCCTTGCATGCAGGGAGCCTGCTTTTCCCTCTGTCTGTGTCTCTGCCTCTCTTTCTCTCTCTCTGTGTCTCTCATTAATAAATAAAATAAAAATCTTAAAAAAAAAAACCAGAGGCAAATTCATAGTCAGAAATGCCTTTATTTTTGAAGAAGAAAAATAAGACAAGGGTTTAACTAAAAGCTCTAGTAGAGCAAAACAAACCCCCAGATATTAAAATATACCAGTTATATTTGTGGAATAATCAAAGGCATGTCCATATAATAGATGTTCTAGGCATTGTGTTTAATGAGATATTTCTAAACGTACTGAAATGGCACATGTCCAAAAGGATGTAAAGGAAGAAACAAGGTTTTAAATAACTAATGTGGTATTGCAACCATTTATGTTTATTTTTTCTTTTTTGAGTTAAAAAAATGTCTTTCTCCATCCCCTCTAATTAGAAATAAGAAATGGGACAGGGGAAGTAAGGAATTAAAGTTCAAAGAATGAAGAGTGGAGGGTGACTTACATTTTACACTTTCTACCTTTCAAGTACCTTTCAACATGTTTTGGCCATAAGAATTATTATGTACTCAAATAAATAAATTTAAAATAAAAGTGGTCAGGGAAATAACTTTACCCAGCAGCTCATTCTTTATTCTCTTTGAAGGTAGAAAAGTTTCTTTCTGATGGTCCACAATGCCTTTCCACCTCTCTTGATCCCACTCCACCTGAAAGATGAGCTCTCTACCCTGTAACCTACCCAAAGTAGGAAGGCCCTCCAGGCCATTGACTCCGGCTGACACCATTTTCTTTCATGGTCTCACTTTACCACCCAGAAGTCATGTCGTGGTTAAGTAAGCCTCGATGTCATTTCTATTATCTTTTTCCTTTGACTTCCATCCCCCACTCTCTACACTTAAAATCAATATTGCTTAACTATACAAGAATGTTCTTCAGTGAAATGGTTATCACGGGGCTTTCAGAGACACTGAATTTTTCTTATTAATATTGACATTTTTTCCCTTCTAAAGTTCTTATTTTATCTTATCTTTGAGAGAAAGAGCTTGAGCAGGGATGGAAAGGGGCAGAGGAAGAGGGAGAGAGAGAATCCCAAGCAGGCTCTATGCTCAGCACAGAGCCCAACTTGGGGCTCAATCTCCCAACCCTGAGATCACGACCCAAGACAAAAATCAAGAGTCAGATGCTTAACTGACTGAGCTACCCAGGCACCCATCCCTCCCAAAGCTTTCAAATATTTTCTAAATTAGAGTTTTATAGCCGATTGCTTACATTCACACATTTCCAAGACTCTATCCTAACTTTTTAATGCCTATGAAAGTAATGCGTTAACAATCTATTTCTATGTGAAATTATTTTTTGAAAATGTTATTTTGAAATTTATCTCTGGTGGGTATGTATAACCCGTTAAGATGGCTAAAAATTGAGTCTACTGAAAGAGACAGATTCAGTGATACTGCAACTGGGAAAAAGCAATGTTTCCTAGGGTTTGAGCTTTGAGTCTTCTTGCATACTTCTTCAGTTCACACTTTCTAGTCACACTTCTCATTTCACATTCGAGACATGAAAAACTCAGAAGCTGAGCTTCTGTTAGCTTCAGGAGAGGCCATCTTCCCAAGCACTCGGCTCCCCAAAATTCCACCCAGCTTTAATTCCAATGGGAAATGGTTCTGAAGTCGACACCTTGAAGCTACTGCTAGGTTTCTAAGAGCAGTCACCCTAAGAAATGAGACAGCAGAGGCTAAGTGCCTTCTGCTCCTGTGAAAATGTAGATGCAATCTCCTCTCCTCGCACAGATGTCAAGGGAAAACTGCCTCTCTGTGCACAGTTGAGCTGAGTTCCCACTTGCTGGATAAAGAATCAAATTCTTTTCTGTTCGGAGCTAAAATAATTATGGCTCGCCTTTCCCACAAGGTCTTCAACTGAATCCATTCTAAAGGAGCCTTTCTCTGCCTAGGAATTTCCTTTGCATTTCTGGATACTTCCTGAACCCAAATGGCCTGCCTATGCACTGCATTTTTAGGGAATCCATCACCCTGAGGATCAAAGGGGATAAAAACCAGAGCTTGCAAAGTTAGCCACCCCAAG